>NW_006800964.1:8309-25019 GCF_000485575.1 Poecilia formosa | reverse complement strand
TTCGGACACCGGCGGGGCTGCTCCAATGTCCGGGTCATGAACTGAAGCGGGGCATAACGTCTGGATGAAGGTAGTTAGAACTTGGACGAATCATCTCCGCTCCCAGCTTAAATAAAAGTTCTCTAAATTCTTATCTGCGGTAATACCCGGGAATTAGAGTCTTTTCGGACCCGTGAGACGGAGAGCTGGTCAGTAGTCAGTCTGCCAGAGTTGGGAGGAGTTAGGGGCGTGGCTGAGTACTGAGAATTAACAGGCTGTACAGGTAAACAACGTGTACACAAGACTATTTTTTTTACTTGTCCACAGAGCCTCGTCGCAAGTCTCGTCCGTCTCCGGGCTGACCTACAGGGCTTCGTAGTGAGTACTGTCGGTCTCCAACCCGACCTCCGGGTCTTCATAGTAACTGCATGGAGTTTGCATGTTCTCCTCATGCATGTGTGGGTTCTCTCCGGGTACTCCGGCTTCCTCAAAAGTCCAAAAGTATGACTGCAAGGCACCTGACAATCCTACTCATGGGATTACTAATCATGCAGCTGTTTCAGACCAGCCACAGCCACAGAAGCAGCCACCTGTATTTAGACGTGTGGTCGGAGATTTCGCCACTACACTTTTGAAAAGCAATATGCAATACTCTTCTCCAGGGCTTGGTAGCGAGTCCTGTTGGTCTCCTGCCCGACCTCCAGGGCTTCATAGTAACTGCATGGAGTTTGCATGTTCTCCCCATGCATGCGTGGGTTCTCTCCGGGTACTCCGGCTTCCTCCCAAAGTCCAAAAGCATGACTTGTCCACAAAAGGAGTCTTTAATCCTTCAAAAACAATCCTGTATACAAGTTTTGCACTAAATGTTATGGTTTTGTAGCCATTTAAAAACAGTTGATGAGATTTAAAGGGCTATAGGAGATGTCATAGTTTTATTAAACACACTTCGCAAACATCAAAATTAGTTGCTGACCAGACATGTCTGGAAAAACGTGACACGGGAGAGACTGACCTTTCAAGACATCAGGTGATCGACTTTGTAAATTCACTCCCCGGTCAGAATTTTAACTGCGTAATTTGACACCCTACTGCTAGAGTTTCATCCGTCTTCCTTCAGGTCAGTTCATTGGTGATTTATTTTTGGGAAAATCTATCCTTTGTGATGGCACAGCAGAAGAAACAACGATTTAGAGGCTTTGGAAGATGTTTTCTGGGGCACATAGAGCTTTTCTGATAGAAGCGCACGACGCTGCGCACGGGAGTTCCTGCGTTTTTGCTCTCTCAGGTTGTTTGCCAAGTTATTTTCTTTTACAGCAGCTTTAGATAACATGACTTAGTTATTTTTTCTTATATTACATGGTATCAGCTGTTGAGATACAAGCGTAAAATAAGGCTTGATTCTTGAGAAAAAGGGACAAAATAGGTCCTATGGATAAAGCACAAAATTTGAATAAAATGTACACAAAATATATTTTTTTCAAATAACTGACTAAACTAACCTGGGTCATGTGAGCAGAAAAATGTACGTTTTCCTGGTGTTTGCCGAATATTTTTTATTTTAAGCTTTGTAGTAGGTAGATTGTGTTTTTAAAATCCCTTGTCCTGAAGCAGAACTCAGTATAAAAGTTTAAAACAATTTAAAATATGGAGACTTCCAGGGAGCGTTAAGCATGTAGGACGTGCCTGCCGGAGCTCCGCAGGAATGTGACCGTTTAAACCTTTTTTTAGCACGATTTAGTGAAGTTTTTTTTTTTTTTTTTTTTTTCTAGTTCTTTATGTAATCTACATGACATTTATGCTCAACCTGTTTTGGTAACTTTATTAAACCATGGCAAACCNTTTATGCTCAACCTGTTTTGGTAACTTTATTAAACCATGGCAAACCGGGGTAAATCCGACACCTCGAAGGTAGGCCGTAGCAAACCACGCCTGTCGCCTGAGCCTGATGTTGCTCCAGTACTCGATGCTAATGAGCGTCTGCTAAAGCGTATGGAGGAGATGCTGGAGGGTGTGCGCACAGATCTTGTGAGTAAATTCGACGAAATTGTGTCCGGGGCTGTGAGGAGGGAGATTACGACTGCTCTTGCTCCGCTGGAAGCTAAAGTTACCTCACACGAACAAGCTATTGCGGACTTTGAGCGCTCGGCTACTGACCGCGATGACGAGCTAACAACCCTTGGAGCTACAGTTGCTTCGCTAAAGGATATGGTGGAGTCCATATCGAAGAAATGTAAGGACTTAGAAGGGCGGTCGAGACTGAATAATGTACGGGTAATCGGTGTGCCTGAAGGATCTGAGGGAAGCCGCCCGACGGATTTTGTGGCTACTTTACTCCAGGATTTACTCGGTTTATCCTACAAACCCGCGCTGGATAGGGCCTACCGGACCCTCCGTGCTAAACCTACGGGGAGCCCCCACGTCCCTTCGTCGCCAGAGTGAATGTGTTTCAACAACGTAACGAAATCCTGCGTAAGTCTAGTGAAGCATCTCCTCTGATTTATAATGGGAGGAGGATTTCTGTTTTCCCGGATTTCACTACTGCTGTGGCCAAAAAACGGACTGCCTTTACTAAAGTTAAGAAGGAGCTGCACTGCTGTCCAGGTGTCAAATTTGGTCTTTTCTACCCGGCAATTTTGCGGATTACTCTTCCAAATGGACAAGTCCAGAGGTTTGAAGATCCGTCGCTCGCCATGGATTTTGTTGAGAAAAAGCTAAAAAATGCGGTGATCCCTGACTCTGTTTGAATGTTTGCCCTATGGCAGACATTTCCAGGACAAATTCTTGCATTTATGCATGGGGATTGCTATGACTTTGTTGACACTTTTGTTGTAGTATTTTGTCACGGTTGATTTTTTTTGACCCCCAAGGACTATTAATGTAACTTGCACTAATGCTGCAGATTTGATAGTTGAGGTTGGCTTTCTTGTACTTTAAGTATTGTCTTTGCACACTGGTTTGCACCCCCCTTTTATTTTATTTTTTTTATTTTTATTTTTTTGTATGTTGAAATACAATATTGTGCACCTAGATTTTGTTTTTGTTGCATTCCATTTGGAGGGTTGTTTTTCTTTACGAACTCTCCAAGGACCTTTTGTAGGTCGGACTATGGGCATTTTGTGGGGGGAGTGGGCTTCGCGCATCCCATTTGGGGGGATGCTTCTGCGAAACTTTCGGTTTGTCTGTTGACTAGGTTCTCTTTTTGTGTTGTGTACCTCCAACTCTTCCTTATCTTTTCCTCTGCTTAACCTTTTGTCTTATTGATCAAGCGCCCAGATTCTTTCTGTTACTTATATGTCTTATACTTTGCTATGGCTCTATTACTAGGACAGGACCTCCAGTTTGCCAGTTTCAACTGCAAGGGGGTGAATAATCCTGTCAAACGCAGTAAAGTACTACATCACCTCAACCAGTTGGGAGCAAGAGTTATCTTTCTACAGGAGACTCATCTTAGAAAACAAGAACATCAGAAACTGAAGAAGAACTGGGTTGGCCACATCTATCATTCATCTTTCTCTGGTAAGGCCAGGGGAGCAGCTATTTTTTTACACAAATCTGTCCCTTTTACTTGTGATCAGATTATTTCTGATCACAATGGTAGATATGTTATTGTCACAGGTTCAATTAGGGATATACGTGTTACATTAGCTAATGTCTATGCTCCCAACTGTGATGATGAAGCTTTCTATAGACGCTTTTTCTCTGAACTTCCGGATATGTCAACACATTATTTAATATTAGGCGGAGATTTCAATTGTTGGCTCAATTCGACACTCGACCGTTCTTCATCTAGGCCAGCCATGCTCTCTCGATCAGCCAAAACAATTCATTCATTTATGAAGGAATTTGCAGTATCTGATGCGTGGCGTTTTCTTCATCCTTTAAAAAGGGAGTACTCCTTCTGCTCACCTGTACATCGTACATTCACTCGCATTGACCTTTTTCTTGATAATAGGCTGTTACCGTCCTTGTCCTTGTGTCGATACGATGCCATCGTTTTATCTGACCGTGCCCCGCTTTTGATGAATGTTAAATTAGGCACTTTATCGTCCCAACGTCCATTATGGCGATTAAACACACGTCTTCTCTCAAACACTAGCACGGCCTGTCCTTCCCCAAATGTGTACAAAGAGGGTCTTTCACTACAATCCGAATTTGATATTCTCATGTCCCACCGCACTACAGAACTTATGTTGCGGACCGGAGCACAGTTTTTCGAACACGGTGATAAGGCTAGCAAATTGTTGGCACACCGAATCCGCCAGGTGTCTGCATCACGTCAAATTACCAAGATTCAAACAGACACAGGTGTGACGGCAGATCCCTGTCAGATTAACCTTGCTTTTGAAAAATTTTATAGGTTATTGTATTCATCTGATTTTACATCCACGGATGCTGACTTGGATCATTTTTTTGCCAAGTTTGAAGTGCCTACTGTTGATCAGGAAACAGCAGTTAACCTGGGTAGGCCTATTACTTTGTCAGAACTTAACACGGCTATGCGATCTCTTCAGGGAGGAAAATGCCCAGGCCCTGATGGGTACCCCTCTGAGTTTTATAAAGCGTTTTGGGATAAACTTGCACCACTCTTATTAGAAATGTATAATGATGCTTTTGTTGTTGGAGCCCTGCCCGAGACTCTTAATCAGGCCACCATCTCTCTTCTTTTGAAAAAAGCCAAAGACCCTCTTTGTTGTTCATCCTATCGTCCTATAAGCCTTCTAAATGCCGACTTTAAACTGTTATCGAAAGTTTTAGCTATGCGTCTTGAGTGTGTTTTGCCTACAGTAGTTCACTCAGACCAGACCGGGTTTGTTCGAAATAGACATTCTTTCTCTAATATTAGGAGGCTTTTTAATGTTATTTACAATGACTCATTCCGTAGCAATCCCGAAGCCTTGATCTCTCTCGATGCTGAAAAGGCTTTTGACCGAGTTGAGTGGTCTTGCCTCTTTTATATTGTCAAAAAGTTTGGTTTCGGTGAAGCTTTTCTGACTTGGATTAAGTTGCTTTATTCTAACCCACAGGTCTCGGTTAGGACTAATAATACTCGGTCAGAGTACTTCCTCCTTCATCGCTCTACAAGACAGGGCTGTCCATTGAGTCCCCTTTTATTTGCCCTGGCTATTGAGCTGCTTGCCATCATGCTTCGTTCGAGTCCAAATATTGTGGGCATACGACGTTATGGTTTGGAAGTTAAGGTCTCACTTTATGCTGATGATTTGCTTTTATACGTTTCAGATCTGCACAACTCTATTCCGGCTGCTTTGCACCTGCTTTCAGACTTTGGCCGGTTATCTGGGTATAAGTTGAACCTGGGTAAAAGTGAACTGTTTCCCATCAACTCGGCAGCTAGGGCTCTTCCGCTGCCTGGCTTTCCTTTCAAAGTAGCCAATGACAGTTTCACATATCTTGGCATTCAAGTTACGCATAGGTATGAGGACTTATTTAATGCTAACTTCTCTCCCTTGCTGTTGAAAGTTAAAGAAGACCTTGAGCGCTGGTCCTTACTTAAACTATCTCTGGTAGCTCGAATTAACTGTGTCAAAATGAATGTTCTCCCCCGTTTTTTGTATCTCTTTCGATGTGTCCCAATTTTTTTAACCAAATCCTTTTTTGGTCGGGTAGATTCTCTTGTTTCAGATTTTCTCTGGGAGGGGAGGGTCCCTAGATTGTCTAGACAATATTTACAGAGACCTAAGCCACTTGGGGGGATGGCCTTACCGAACTTCAGGTACTACTGCTGGGCTTCCAATATTGAGGTTTTAACAGCCTGGCTTCGGTGTGGCTCATCTTCTCCTGACTGGCTAGTAATGGAGACAAATTCGGCAAAACATGTGTCTCTCACAGCTCTATTGTATTCACCAATTAAATCTTCGACTGTTGCTTACACAAAGAATAGCGTAGTTAAAACCTCTCTTAAGATTTGGACTCAATTTCGGCGTTATTTTGGTCTACAACTTGTTCGTTATTCTGCAATAGTCAGCCACGCCCTAATCCCCACCACCGACTGACTACTGACCAGTTCTCTGTCTAACGGGTCCGGAAAATCCCCAAAACCCAGGTCTTACCCTAAAATTAGGTTTATAGGTGATAATCTATTTAAACTGGTTGCGGAGAAAACTCGTCTAGCTCTATCTACCTTCGATTCCAGAAGTTACGACCCTTTTCAGTTGAGAAACAGTCAGCAGAGTAGCTCTCACTGCTGCATAGCTTCAACAACCACTCCTGTTAACGGTAGCTTCTCTCCTAAAAATAACTTGCACTTGTTACCGGCTAGATTAGATTTAGTGACTTGGATTTAAGTCCCAGGGTCATTATTTTAGCACTCACTAAAGGAAAGTACGAAGCCTCCACATATCTAGAATCATATATGTTTATTTTACTCAGAATCAGGAGAAACCACAATGATAAAATGACTCAATTAATTTCAATGTCCACTAGTTCAATGGATGTGTTCAATATGTAATTTATTAAGCAAGCTTTAGCAGGGGTAATGACATACAGGTACACTTTCAGAGATTACAAGCTTAATATTTGATTATAATTTCAACTTAAAATCAATCCTAACCTATCCTCATTACTATCCCTAACCTGTGTCACTAATTTCGCTAGGCGAGGCTTTGGGGTTGCAGGACAACTCACACCCGATGGCAATGGATCTTGGCAGATGAAATCTTCATATGTCCTTGGTCAGAGTCTCTGTCCTGCCGGAGCAGAGTCCACTTTCAGAAAAGAAGCAAAGCCGATCTGTCGTTATTCCTTCAACCGCACAGAATCTTCATCACTCGGTGACCTTTGTCTTTTCCCCAAGTCTGCTGCAGTGGAATGGTGATCGCTGGGTTGAGGCAGAGGGGTTAGTTGAATCAGGGACCAGGAATGTGGGCTGACGGATCTTGTCCTTTCTTTGCGGTGCGAGGTCTCAATTTTCCCCCGGTCCCAGGGTGTGGTCCTCTGCTGATCTTCAATCTGCGTCCTCTCGTTGTTTCCTCCTCGGCGCCGCGGACAAAGAACAGCTTCTATCCTTGTCCGCTGGTTTTTATACTTTTTCTAATCCATAGCTGTGTATTGGAGAGGCATGACTCATTGGGTGTAATTTATGGAAAGTACCGGACTTTTCTCCTCAGCCCCTCCTTCCCCTTATTGACTCACTGTAGACGGCAGTTGAGGCCACTTCTCATAAGTTATTGCCTTTTAAGGAGTTGTTCTAGCACCTCTGCCCAGCCTGTGTGCTGATTGTGACACAGTCTTTCTTTCTCTCATAGCCTTGAATCCGCAGTCTTCTTCTAATGCATTATAAACTAAACCAACGCTACACATGATTACTAATTACTAACTACCATCATTCAGTAATCAACCTACAACAATCAAGTTGTTATCACTACTATCAGTCTTCAGTACATAATAGACATTTCTATTATACATTACAGTTAGTACAATTCAAAAGTACAAATCAAAATTAGAGGATATATATTGTAAACATACCAATTGTTACATATATTTGTATGTCATACTTCTCTTTCTTTAATCATCATTAAATCAATATACAAGACTACTGTCAAATCTCAGATTTTTTCTGCATGTACCTGGAGAGATCTCAACCTTGCATGCCAGTTTTCACGACAAACTCCTTTCTCCATATGCTCCTATCGCGAACAATCATGTCTTTTCTCCCTCTCTCATAGACAAAACTTTTGTGATTTGGTCAAACCTTGGCATTCAGATCTTTAGGGATTTATTTATTGATGGTGTCTTTGCTACCTTTCAACAACTTTCTTTCAAATTTACTCTTTCATCTCGAGATTTTTTCAGATTTTTACAGGCTTTGTTCATAGTAATTTCCCCACTTTTCCTAGGCTGCCTGCGGACTCTGACCTTGACTCCTTGTTTGTGCCCATTCCTAGGCTGAAAGGATCTATTTCAATTCTTCATACTCGCATAGCCTCGATCCGCTCTAAGTCTTTAGGCTCAATCAAGGCCCTCTGGGAGGAGGATATAGGAGAGGCTATTCCTGACTAGCTTTGGTCACGTATCCTTATACGGGTACATAAGTCTTCTATATGTGCTAGGCATTGTCTTCTTCAATGCAAATTTGTGCACCGCGTTTACTATACCAGGGCTCGTCTGTCAAAATTTTATAGCACTGTTTCCCCAGTTTGTGATAGGTGCCAACAGTCTCCTGCAAACCTTATACACATGTTTTGGTTGTGCCCCCAGCTCAAGAGTTTTTGGACAGAGATATTTGTTGTTATATCAGATGTGGTTGGCAGAAAAATTGATCCCAACCCCCAGAGTGCTTTGTTTGGGGTGTTTTCGGGGCCATCTCCTTTGTCCCCTTCCCAAGAAAATTCTTTATCCTTTATGACCATTATTGCAAGGAGGATAATTCTTCTTAAATGGAAATCATCACAACCTCCCTCCTTTATACATTGGTTGAGAGATATTGTTTATTTTCTTAAACTTGAGAAAATTAGGATGTCATTACGGGGTTCCTCTGACAAATTTGCAGCAATCTGGCAACCATTACTACGATTGATTGGTCAAGTTAATTTTCATTCTGTCCCAGTTTAGTCCTTTGTGTATGTATTTATCTGCTCATCCTGTGTCCTTTCTCTTGGATCTTCTCTTTCTTATGGCTCCATATTTACTTTCCTGGGCACAAACTGTCAACATTACGATAAGCTTTGTGTAAAAGAAGATGAAGAAAAAACTTAAATTATTTTTCTGGCCAATTTTCACTCTAAAGCTGTGAAATTCTTTTGATTGTTTCAATTTTTTCTTGTTTGGAGGAAAGTTTTGTTTCAGTTTTGGTAACAAGGTACTATTTCAAGCATATAAAAGACAAAAAACAGTGAATAAATGAAGTGGGTGTAAAGAGATGTGATTGTGAGTTATTTTTGGTTCTGGTGTTGCAACAACTCAGTCTGTTACAGATAAAGATATTTAAATTTAAGTGAAAAATATCTCTTGAATGTTTTATGAGAAAAAGATAACCACTGCTGCTTCATATTTGTTTCATATTCTGACTAGAAAATGTTAAATTTTCTATATGAGCATCACTTTACTACTGCCCCTGAAGACAAAGTGGCCATGCAGTCAGATGAAAAATATAAAATGGTCAAAGATGGTCATTGCACAAGAATAAAGAAAACTCAAGCACCCTGTATTTATAAAAATAAGGCGATTTCAAATTTTATTTCAAATTCGTGTGATTCCATAATCGATCGCCAGAGGGCGCTAACGTTCAATATATTCTTTGTGTAAATCCGTGCAAGTTTAACTTAGATTTTTAGTTATTTTTTGACAACAAAAAGAAATCCGAAAAACAAATAACTTAAAGGTTGTGACGCTTTGATTATAATTTTGATAAATATTTGTAATTATTTATACATTAATACTCAGAACTCAGAGTATTAATGAATAATACTCTAATATTAATGCATAATAATCAAATAGTTTAATAGTTTAATCAAACTATTAAAATATCAAATTTTATTGCGCTGATGTTTGATTTTACCATCAAGTAAAATCAATCAGATTTCTGTGGGTTATTTTATTCACACTGATACTGATTATCATAAATGATGTGCAGCAGCAGCAGCACCCATATAAACCATGGTATTGCAGCAAATCTGGGGAATTTTTCTTCATTTTTAAAAGTCTGGCAGCATCGTGTTTGATTCACCACAAAAACTCCTGAAAGATTATTAGATTATTATTAATTAAATTATTAGAGCTGAAAACAGGGAAACATGTACAAATACACAGGATGTCATTTCTAATCCACTGACTGAATGAACTGGATGGACAAGCTGTAAAAATCACTCAAGTAAAAAAGAAATCAACCATTAATAATTCTTCAGATTTAATGGAAATTAAATAGGCATTAACTGCTCATAAACAAGACAAAATAATACATTTCTGTAAAAGATGCCAGTTAGAAATTAAATATTTAAATCACAGAATTGATACAAACATTGTCAATATTAAATACTGGTAAATGATTGGCAGTCAGTCATAAAAAGAGGAAGCTGACAAACATCGACACTTCATGATGATGATTTCTGCTGTCAAACTGCAGCTGCTTCCACCTCGTATCAGGAGCGACAGACGCTTCCACCTCGCGTCAAGATGGTTTGCCGCTTCCACCTGGTGTCAGGATGGTCTGCCGCTGCCACCTGGTGTCAGGATGGTCTGTCGCTGCCACCTGGTGTCAGGATGGTCTGCCGCTGCCACCTGGTGTCAGGATAGTCTGCCGCTTCCACCTGGCGTCAGGATGGTCTGTCGCTGCCACCTGGTGTCAGGATGGTCTGCCGCTGCCACCTGGTGTCAGGAGCGAGAGCCGCTTCCTTACGGGGAGTGTACAGAGGAACTTAGCCGAGACATTGTTTGTGCAACATGGGAAGGAAGCTAGGCAGCAAAGAAAAGTGATGTTGCCTATGTAGCTGCTTTAAATCTGGCTGAAGACACTAGGTCAGACACACCAGCCTTACCTAGCATTAGCCACGAGGAGCTAGTGAGAGCACAAAGACAGGACACAACAATAAGAACTTCTCCGTTTAAGAGACAAAACCCACACTAGCTGACAGAGACAGACAAAATGCAGATGGGTTAGTGAGGAGGTTAATGCATGAGTGGGGGAAGCAAAGTGGAGAATGAGCTACTTTACAGGGAAACTGGGGGTATAAAGCAGCTTGTACTGCCTGCAGAGTACAGGTCCTTGGTGCTAAAACACCTTCATAAGGACATGGGTCACTTCAGTCCTGAAAGAGTTATCAACCTAGCCTGAGATCGCTTTTACTGGCCCTTTATAAAGAAGGACATCGAGGCTTATGTGACAAGACAATGTCCCTGTATAAAACAAAAGAAACCCACCACACATGTTAGGGCACCCGTGGGAAGTAACAGTTCCAGTGCACCCATGGAGCTAGTATCCATTGACTTTATGCATTTAGAAAAGAGCAGAGGTGGTTGCGAATATATACTTGTCGCAGTTGACCACTTTACGCATTTCGCTCAGGCGTGGCCAACCAGAAACAAGTCAGCCAAAACTGCTGCGGAGAAACTATAAAGTGATTTTATTCCTCGCTCCGGTTACCCTGCTAGGCTACATCATGACCAGGGCCGTGAATTTGAAAACTCACCGTTTAGGGGCCTACAGCAGCTGTCAGGTGTCAGTCACTCACGTACTACACCATACCACCCACAAGGAAATCCTGCCGAGCGATTTAACCGCACCCTGCTACAAATGCTGAGAACTCTTGAAGAGACAGAAAAGAGTAACTGGAAAGACTTTTTGCCTCAAGTTGTTCATGCATATAATTGCACAAAACACGAGGCCACAGGGTTTTCACCACATTTCTTAATGTTTGGACGGCACCCCTGCTTGCCTGTTGACCTCATGTTTGGTCTCAACACAGAGGAGGAGAGTGAAACACCACATGGATATGTGGTAAAGTGGGCAAGGAGGATGAAGGAGGTTTATCGCATTGCTACCAACAACAGCCAGCGATCGAGTGCTCGTGGGAAGAAACACTATGACCGATATGTGAGAGGAGTTGTCTTAGAGCCAGGTGACCGAGTGTTAGTTCGCAACCTTGGAACCTGGAAAGCTCAGATCATATTGGGAGCAGACTGTGTACATTGTCAAAGAACAGATTAATAACAGCCCCATCTACAAAGTATATCCTGAGAACAATACAAGTCAGCGAATAAATAAAAAAAACACAATCTGGATGTCAACAACAGCGCTGGTCGTCATTGCTGACTCCTTGTTTATTTTCTCTTCAGATTGTGTCAACTCTGTTACAGCAGTTCTGACACCCAGGACCTGTAACATTTGTCCATCTTAAACAAAGTGCCATTCAAAAAACTATGACCAGTTCTGATTCTATTCATAATTATCTCCTCCCTCCTGTTGTAATTCTTAAAACATTTTATATTCTTCATAAATATTACGTGTTTCATTTCATATCAGGCAGCTGATTAATCTTTTCTTGCTGAATAATTTGGAGCATAGCATCCCCTGCTGGTCGGAATTGGAAACTCCTACAGATAGTAACACATCAAGGTATGTAAGGTTTTTCTCCAGTTTCAAACCAAACAGCTGTTTCCTTTGTTCTCTTCCTGAAAGACCAATCCGTCTGCATTCTAAGCAAAAATACTTAGTCATTCTGTGCAAAACCAGCTGTAATGTTGAATGGCCTAAAGACAAGAATTTAACGTAGAAATATAAAAGCAGAATTTAGTTACATGGAATAAAACAAGCAGACCTGCTCAGAAATGTTTCCGTCTCTCGGAGTCCAGATTAACTCAGAGCTCCTTCCAGGTGCAGAGCTTTGGTGACACTGACTGAAAATCAGGACAGTCAGGTTTTATAAACTCCTTCCTCTCATAATCTGTCATGCATATTTCTATGTCTGCCACTGATGAAAGTTTCAGACAGTAGATCCTTTATCTGACAGGATTTATATCAGACTGTGTTCTAAAATCAAATATTTGCTCCACCAAAGGTACCAAAACTCTCCGCCCGCTGTCTGGAGTGACAATGTTCATTTAAAGTTGTGTTCAAATCACAATTCCCACATTTAAAATGCAGATTGGTTGTTGCTACTGGTTACCCATTGCTGCAGATTATAAAAATACTTTTATTGCATTTAATTGAGCTTGAAAGACATAACCAAACACAAAGGAGTTTAAAAGTTAAGCTGAAAATGGTGCAACTGGACTCAAAGCTGATAAAAAAAAAAGAAATAATTTTTTAGTTTTCACCACATGATGGCGCTCTAAATCATTGAAGAAAATCTCCTAGGCATCAACATCTGCAGAGGTAGCCCAGGTGTTTTGAACCCCTTCAGACATTGCAGGTCTGTCACTAATAATTTAAGAGCTCTGCTCCACCATGGCTGAAAGTCTTGGAGTGAAGATCTACAGCACGTCTGCGGACCATCCACAGGCCAACAGGTTGAGTTTCACTGGTCATTAAAAGCCGAGCTCCGTTCTGCTTTGACCAGTGGAAACTGAGTAGAACATCTCCTATGGGTCTTCGGTTACGCTCCATGACTAAAGTTTACTCCAGCTGGGCAACATGTTCTACCCGAGTGGGACTCTTCACATTCCTGTTCAGCGTTGGTTCCCCAGTCATTTGTCCCAAAGAGCTTAGAGGCTTCTACCTTGGTTTTTATCAGACAAGATCCAAACAAAACACCACTAAGACCTTTGCATGGTGGACTTTCAGGGACCTGGAACAAGATCTTAAGTATTTTCTTTTAGATTTTGGAGGAGCATAACGAGACCATCGGTAATTATGGGAATAAATTCGCTCATGATCACATGGTGTTGGCCCAGACTCTTAAAATCAACTCTGTTAAGAGAAAAGTGTCTTTTTCTCATAATGCATTTTGGTTGATGCTTTTAAGTTATTTTCCATTTACTCCTTAAAAAATGTTTCTTTACCAAAACAAAAACAAAAGATTAGACCTTGATTTGTGAATGATTCTCCTGAAATAAGCAACTATGAGTGAAAAGTAAAGGAAAAATATTGGCTTAAAAAACAACAGATGCTTAGGAGAAATTATGAGAAAAGACTCGAGAAGCAGAAACTTTCACTCACTAGACTAAAAAAAGTCAAAGACCATCATTAGTATAAAAAAACGATCTAAAAATTATACAGAAAGATTCTGAAAGTCACAATTCTGTCTGAAATTGAATCTATATCACCAATACATTTTCCAATATCCTAAAAAAATAAAAACCTTCTCAAACAAAGAGTTACAGATAAAAAACTAAAAGAAAATCACATGGGTAAAAATAACTTAAGTTTAGAGTAAAATTAACAATAAAGTCAATGCAGCTGTTTTAACAAAAAAGGGAAAACATCTCGGGTTTAATCATAACTTAGCAAAATTCAGCAACATCTGAATTGTTGCCATAATACAAACATTATTTTCTCCCTGAATCAGAAACTCAGGGGAAAGTGATGAAAAAGTATATTAGAATAACAAATTGTTTTCAAATTTTTTGTGTTACAAACATAATGACAAACTACTTAGATTTAAAGTATTTTTTAATGCAAAAATAGAAAATTTAGCTTGTCTTCATAAAGATACCAAGCTTTTGCATGTACTCTAAATGGTTGCAGAGCACCTGAAAAGGCGTACCCAAACATCCGCTAACCAAAATTAATGAAGTAAAACAAAGTATAAGTACAAAGAATAGGCATACAATAGCAACTTTACAAGTTTAAATCTGAAAGAAATCAAATCCATTGTTACTTCCAGAGATAAACACGCCATTAATATCTCACTAGAGAAAAAAAACATTAAAATGCATGCATAACTACATAAGACTTACTATCTCATTTAACCATTTTAAATGAAAAGACAAAACTGACAGAATAAAGTGAAAGTTTAGCGTTTTAGATAAACGTCCTGTTTTAAACTCTTCTTCTCCAAGCTGCTACATTACAGAAATGTTACCCAGCTGTAATTACTCTGCTTCCAAACCGGGAGATATTGTGTTTTGGTAGAGGAGTGTCAGATTATACTGTTCATCCTGTATGAGTCTTCATGTGATCAGTTAAATTTCTCTGATAACAGAAGACTTTTCCACACGTCCCACATGAGAAATAATTCCTATTTGAATGTGTATGCATGTGACCAATTAAAGTGCTTTTGTGTTTGTAACTTTTTCCACAGGTCCCACATGAGAAAGGTTTCTTATCTGTATGAGTCTTCATGTGAGCAGTTAAAGCACCTTTTCGACGGAACCTTTTTCCACAGGTCCCACAAGAGTAAGGCTTCTCATTTGTATGCGTCTTCTTGTGCCAATATAAACAACTTCTGCTTCTGAACCTTTTCCCACAGCTTGTACATTTGAAAGGCATCTCACCTGTGTGAATTCTCATGTGAGAAGTTAGAATCGCTTTTCGATCGAAACTTTTTCCACAGGTCCCACATAAGAAAGGCTTCTGACCTGCATGAATCCTCATGTGATCAGTTACATTTACTTTACTGGTAAATCTTTTTTCACAGCTTGTACATGAGAAAGGTTTTTCTCCTGTGTGAATCTTTATGTGAACAACTAACTGAGACTTCCATGGGAAACTTTTTCCACAGGTCACACATGAGAAAGGCTTCTCTCCTGTATGAATCATCATGTGACGAATTAATTTAACTTTGGTTATGAAACTTTCTTCACAAGTCTCACATGAGAAAGGCCTCTCACCTGTGTGAATCATCAAGTGTTCAAGTAATTTAGCTTTGGTTATGAAACTTTTTTCACAAGTCACACATGAGAAAGGCCTCTCACCTGTGTGAATCTTCATATGATTACGTACGTTCGATCTGAATCGGAAGTTTCTTCCACAAGTCACACATGAGAAAGGTTTCTCACCTGTGTGACGTCTCATGTGAGAACGTACGTCAGCTTTGGTTCTGAAACTTTTTCCACAGGTGACACATGAGAAAGGCTTCTCTCCTGTGTGAACCATAATGTGACGAAGTAACTGAGATTTGCTTGTTAAACTTTTTCCACAGGTTGAACATGTCAAAGGTTTCTTGTCTGAATGAGTTCTCTTGTGTGTTGTCAAGGAACTGCTTTGAGAAAAGGCTTCACCACAGATTTTACAAGAATATTGTTTTTGGTCTGGATGAGCTGTCTCGTGTGTTTTCTGTTTTTCATCTCTCTTTTTTCCTGAGTCCTCAGTTTTGCTTCCTTCCTGATCCTGATTCTCATCTTCAGTAGAGCCATGAGAGATGAGTTGGTTCCTCTGTGGTTCTGTTTCTTTCTGAATTCTTTGCACAGTAGAAGGATTCACCAAAGTGTCATCAGTCTCCAGTTTCAGCACAAGCTGTTCTTCATCCTGCCTGATGCCGAGTTGCTTCTCTTCCTCTTTGAGCTGTTGAGGTTCTGGTTCTTCTTGCTCCTGTTTTATCTGCAGAGGTTCTGGTTCCTGTTTTATCTGCAGAGGTTCTGGTTCCTCTTCTTTTAAAGTGGAGTTGCCCTCCTGGTTGCTGAGCTCATTGAGAACCCTGTCCTCTTTACACATGGAGTATTGGTGGAGATCTGGACCAAAACACAAAACAAAAACTTTTCATTTTGAGTCAAATAATCAACCTTTAACTTTAATCCCTTTATGCATCTATTTCTTGAATTATTCTAAACTTAGACATTTTTATGTATGAAAATCAGTCAAAACATATTGACATTCTCTCTTTTTTTCTGGCATAAAGCAAATTAAAGATTTTGGTAATTCTAAGTTCAGGTCCAATTTATCTTCTGAACATGAGGAAAAATGTGCTTGTATTTTTTTTAATCATGCATATGTGAATATCTCACTTTAACTCAACTCAAACTTAACACTAAGATTGAGAAAATAACAAAACTGTTTATTCTGACCAGAATGAACATACGGTACTTTGAGATCGCTGTGCACTACAACCTCAACTCCACCTCCAAACCGGTCGATCAGTTCTGCATGTGACCACCAGGGATATTATGTTCAATCAGGCTCAGCTTATCTCCACTAAGAAGCAGGATTTCCTCTAGAGTATCATCTTTACCTGCCCGGCTAAGCTTAGCTTGTTTATGTTTTTAGGGGGGTAATACAGTTTTTTTTTTCCCATTGTTAATAAACAGCACTGCAAACGTCTCTGTTGTTATGAGCGTTTCACTGGCAGAGCAGAATTATTCCTAAAAGATGGGTTTATAGTAAAGGTGTGCCGATCGATCGGC
>NW_006800964.1:2510-6975 GCF_000485575.1 Poecilia formosa | reverse complement strand
ATATTTTTGCTATATCACGATAAACAATATATATCATGATATTCTTAAATGAGCTTCAAATGTTATTTTAAACTATACACTCCTTGCAGCATGATGTCACCATGCATGTTGCCGCCCCCATTTTCGCTGTCGTAAATTTTTACAAAAGGGGGCGCTGGGATTACTTAGGGAGGCGTTTGGTCGAAGGTAAACTTTACATTTTAAATGCACAACAATACCAGTTTAGACTTTGAGCAACTTGCTAAAACTGTATTGTGTATTAAACCATGCTTGGCTGCAACATTATCAATGACAGCTCTTCTATTCAGTGTTTGTTAGCTTTTGGCGTAGCTCCGTTCTCCTGCTACTGGTAGCTTCACCGCATCAGTTCAGCGTTACACCGGCTGATGACGTTGCTTTGATTCACTTTGTCTGGTATTTTTGTACATATGTTTTGGCAGTTCTGTGATCATGTCAAAGCAGCAACTTATATTAAAAAGTGTTTTATTTCCGTTTGAAAGCTGCCCGCTTCCATGAAAGGACAATAGAAAATTGCCCTTATAAACATGTGATTACTAAAATCACGATACCCTCACTTTGTATCCCTCTGAAAAATGAACCCATTTAAATAAAGAAATCCCTCCATGGTGATACCACGATAGAGAGCGTTCATTTTATAGCGTTAACACCGGTGCTGTAAGTGATCCGATATGAAACGGGTGTGATAGAACAACACAAGACTTTTAAATTTCAATAATCGGAATACCGAAATTGTTTCCGTTGTTTTAAAAGGTTTATGTCAGTCTGCCTTTTCCCCATCGATACACCCTGCACCTTAGGGGGGAAAAGAAAAAAAACAACAACAAAAAAAACGCGCACATTGCGCAAAACTCTAAAACAGGAGAAGTGGGACATAAAACGGAGCGACGAACTAGATGTGAATTATGGCATAAAAACAGAGAATTCGACGCTGAACAGTGAAAAATCAACACATGATGTGAAACACATGACGATTAGGCAGCGCCGCAGGTGATGAGTGAAGAATGATGGTCAATAAATGACAAAATAAATGTAGCAACAGGAAATAAACTAAAGTGGACATAGCAATAAACCGAGAGGATAATACTAATTAGAGAAAACTAAATAGAAATAAATGAAGAACAAAATGCAAGAATAAACTAAGAAACTAAAGTAAATCCAGAGGAATAAACTGGTATGGCAAGACCTTTCGATCAATAATTAATACAGAGGAATGTATGGCAAGAATAAACAGACACTATTTCCAGATAAAAGGTAAAATAATATTGTTGAAGTGCCATGAGTTTGTTGAGACCACATCTAGTACTGAGAACACAATAAAAACACCAGGATAAAGTTTGTTTTGGTCTGTGGCCTGTAAAGATAACGACTAATAACTGTGTGAGACGTAAGCGTCCCACAACGTCTGACGCAGTGACGCTTGTTCCACAGCTCCGTTGGCCAATAGGAGAGGAGCTGGACGTAGAAGGCAGCTCTCCTCATTAACATAAAGATGCTCACGGAGAAGTAATAACAGGAGAGAGGAGGCAATGACAAAAGAACGAGGGCTTGTATAAGGAAAAGACATAACATATTTACTTTTCTTGACAAAAACCCAGGTTCAGAGAAATGAAAAAGAGAATATAAACATTTCTTGATGGAAACTCGTGTAAGGACAAGGAAAAACTAAATATATATATTTATGCTTTTGTTTCTTAATATGTCAGTCCTTCATATGAGAATTGTTTACATGAGAGAGTTGGATTTACCTTCAAATGTGAGAACAATCGTCCTGAAACTCCCAGACAAACTCAGGGAAAAATAGAGAGTTACTGCTTATGAGCTGCAGGAGCAAAATGGCCACCGAGCATTGTTCTCTGATCTGATCGCTTTTATAATAAAAGTAGTAAAAGTATCCAGTGTTTGGCAACATCCAAGTCCCACCAACTGGGAGCAACTCCAAAGTTTCAAGTTCTAGCAAGCAGTAATTGCATTTTTTAGATAAAGTAAAAATTTTATAAATACAGAAAAAAATTTGAAAACCATTTTAGAAAAAAAAAAAAATACTTGAAACTGTCATTGAGAAGAATTATATAATCTGCTGTCAGAAAATCTGTGCCTGACCAACACAAAAATGTGTTAAAATATTTAACACATACAGTGTGTTATAATGTTATGTACATTTTAACACATTGTGTGTTAAAATGAACACAAAATGTGCATTAAAGGTAATACATTTGTGTTATTTTTTAACATCTTTTTTAAGAGAGTTGGTCCTGCACCCTGCTGTCCATTATCCTCAAGAGCCGCTGACTCCAAAGTGCAGATTTCAGCCTTGGTGATATTTTACCAGCTGAACTTTTCTGCAAAGGCCATCAGCTAAGCCGAGCTGCATTCAGCCGTAAAGTTTGTTTTTATTCAAACTTCAGCAGTTTTGTAGTTGTTCTGTTGAGGTAGTCATCAGTTTGTGACATCATGCAAATTGATGTCACAAAGAGTGATGTATTGATGTCACAAGGCTGCAGTCTTGAATTCTACAGTCATTTCCATTGCAGAAGTTGCAGAGCAAGCAGAAGGATTGGCCCCCAGCAAACAATTGCGTGCAAAACCGAAAAACGTTGAACAGTTTTTGGATTTCTGTACAAAAAAAGGATAAAAAAATGAGTCAGCAAAGTAGCACAGCTAGACAGGCACAGAAGTTGTTTGACATCTTGAAAAAGGTCAGCATGTTGTCCATTAACGGTCAGACTCCAACTACAGAAAATGAGGAGCAAATGATTCAAATTAAGAATGTAGAACTGCCTGCCCTTGAACAAGACAAGCTTCTTCAAGAGAAAGATGAGGAATTAAACAAAATGTCCATCAAAATAAGAAGTTTAATGGAAAGTAACACTACACTGGAGAAGGAGAAGACCGCTCTGGAGCAGAAAAGCACCATCTTGGAGCAGATAAACAATGCCCTGGAGCAGAAAAACACTGCCCTGGAGCAGGAAAACACTGCCCTGAAGGTAAAAAGCATCACTCTGGAGCAGAAAAGCACTGTCTTGAAGCAAATGAACACTTCCTTGGAGCAGGAAAACAACACCCTGGAGCAGAAAGGCACTGTCTTGAAGCATTTAAACACCACCCTGGGTCAGAAAAACACCAGCCTGGAGAAGGAAAAAAATACACTGAGGCAGGAAAACACCACCCTGAGGCAGAACACCACCACCTTAGAGAAAGAAAAGACCTCTCTGGAGCAGAAAAACACCGTTTTGGAGAAGATGAACACTGCCCTGGAGCACGAAAACACCGCCCTAGAGAAGGAAAAGACCGATCTGGAGCAGAAAATCACCACCCTGAAGCAGGACAACACCGCCCTAGAGACGGAAAACACCGCCTTGAAGCAGAGAAGAGCCACCTTGGAGGAGAAAACTACCGTCTTGGAACAGGTAAACACTGCCCTGGAGAAGGAAAACACTTCCCTGGAGCAGGAAAACACTGCCCTGGAGAAGGAAAACACTTCCCTGGAGCAGGAAAACACTGCCCTGAAGGAAAGGAGCAACACTTTGGAGCAGAAAAGCACTTACGTGGAGGAAATAAACACCACCTTGGAGCAGGAACACATAATATTGGAGAAGAAAGGTACTATCTTTCAGCGTGTATACAAACACTGCAGATTGAAGTGGACCAGATGAAGAAAAGGCTGAGGGACACAGAGAAGCAGCAGAAATAGCAGCCAGTAGTAGTAAGTCTTGTCTAGCCATCACAAAGACAGGCAGCCACAGCCACAGAAGCAGCCACCTGTATTTAGACTTGTGGTCGGAGACTTCTCCACTACACTTTTGAAAAGCAATATGCAATACACTTCTCCAGGGCTTGGTAGCGAGTCCTGTTGGTCTCCGGGCTGACCTACAGGACTTGGTAGCGAGTCCCATTGGGCTCCGGGCGTTAATCTCCAGGGCTTGGTAGCTAGTCCCGTTGGTCTCCGGGCGTTAACCTCCAGGGCTTGGTAGCGAGTCCTGTGGGTCTCCGGGCTGACCTCCAGGACTTGGTAGCTAGTTCCGTTGGTCTCCGGGCTGACCTCCAGGGCTTGGTAGCTAGTCCCATTGGTCTCCGGGCTGACCTCCAGGACTTGGTAGCTAGTCCCGTTGGTCTCCGGGCTGACCTCCAGGGCTTGGTAGCTAGTCCTGTGGGTCTCCAGGCTGACCTCCAGGACTTGGTAGCTAGTCCCGTTGGTCTCAAGGCTGACCTCCAGGGCTTGGTAGCTAGTCCCATTGGTCTCCGGGCTGACCTCCAGGACTTGGTAGCTAGTCCCATTGGTCTCCGGGCTGACCTCCAGGACTTGGTCGCTAGTCCCATTGGTCTCGGGCTGACCTCCAGGACTTGGTCGCTAGTCCCATTGGTCTCCGGGCTGACCTCCAGGGCTTGGTCGCTAGTCCCATTGGTCTCCGGGCTGACCTCCAGGGCTTGGTAGCTAGTCCTGTGG
>NW_006800964.1:0-1644 GCF_000485575.1 Poecilia formosa | reverse complement strand
CTTTTAAAATGCAATATGCAATACACTTCTCCAGGGCTTCGTAGCGAGTCCTGTCGGTCTCCTGCCCGACCTCTAGGGCTTCATAGTAACTGCATGGAGTTTGCATGTTCTCCTCATGCATGTGTGGGTTCTCTCCGGGTACTCCGGCTTCTTCCCAAAGTCCAAAAGCATGACTGTAAGGCACCTGACGATCCTACTCATGGGATCACTAATCATGTGTTTGCGGCTGTACAGGTAAACAACGTGTACACGAGACTTTTTTTTTTAACTTGTCCACAAGAGGAGTCTTTAATCCTTCAAAAACAATCCTGTATACAAGTTTTGCACTAAATGTTATGGTTTTGTAGCCATTTAAAAACAGTTGACGAGATTTAAAGGGCTATAGGACATGTCATAGTTTTATAAAACACACTTCGCAATCAAAATTAGTTGCTGACCAGACATGTCCGGTATCACGTGACACGGGAGAGACTGACCTTTCAAGACATCAGGTGATCGCCTTTGTAAATTCACTCCCGGGTCAGAATTTTAACTGCATAATTTGACACCCTGCCGTGCGCTGTGCACATGCCCACTGGCAGCAGGGACTGTTTCCTGTGTATGGCTCGCTACTGCTAGAGTTTCATCCGTCTTCCTTCAGGTCAGTTCATTGGTGATTTATTTTTGGGAAAATCTATCCTTTGTGATGGCACAGCAGAAGAAACAATGATTTGGAGGCTTTGGAAGATGTTTTCTGGGGCACACAGAGCTTTTCTGATAGAAGCGCACGACGCTGCGCACGGGAGTTCCTGCGTTTTTGCTCTCAGGTTGTTTGGCAAGTTATTTTCTTTTACAGCAGCTTTAGATAACATGACTGAATTAGTTATTTTTGTCTTATAATACATGGTATCAGCTGTTGAGATACAAGCGTAAAATAAGGCTTGATTCTTGAGAAAAGGGACAAAATAGGTCCTACGGATAAAGCACAAAATTTGAATGAAACATATACAAAATATTATTTTTTTAAATATCTGACTAAACTAACCTGGGTCATGTGAGCAGAAAAATGTACGTTTTCCTGGTGTTTGCCGAATATTTTTTATTTTAAGCTTTGTAGTAGGTGGATGGTGTCTTTAAAACCCCTTTTCCTGAAGCAGAACTCAGTATAAAAGTTTAAAACAATTTAAAATATACTAATTTAATATATTATGACAATTACCGTATTTTCCGGACTATAAGGCGCACCTAAAGCCTTAAATTTTCTCAAAAATCAGCAGTGTGCCTTATGTGTGCACTGAATTCCAAAATCTGACCCTGACACAGAGACATAATATAAGATGCCTCATGGACCGCTCTCGAGATTTAGGGCGGCCATCTTGGAAGGGTTGACCGCTCCACTCAGCATTATATGCCTGACAGGCACAATGCTGAGTGCCTGTCAGGCATACAATGCCTGACAGGCACAGTGGTGGAGAAAGTACTCAAAAAATGTACGTAGGTAAAAGTACAAATACACAGACAAAAATTTACTGAAGTAAAAGTAAAACTACCACATTAACATTTTATTTAAGTAAAAGCAGTGGTGGGAAGTAACGAAGTACAAGTACTTCGTTACTGTACTTAAGTACAATTTTCATGTATCTGTACTTTACTTAAGTAGATTTA
>NW_006800963.1:62914-64877 GCF_000485575.1 Poecilia formosa | reverse complement strand
AAATATAGTAGTGAGAGCCAGCTGTCAACGGAAAATCAACGTCTGACTCCATAACAACCAGCGGCCAATCAGCTGCTGGTTCTACGCAGAACCGCTTGGCCGGCACGATTGGAACCACAGCTCTTGTGGTTCCATGGGGCCGGGTGGAACCGGTCGCAAGTTGTAATGCGAACACGCTCGGAACCGTTCCGTGCAGTGCGAAAGCGCCTTAAGTGTATCAATAATGACCAAAATAAAACAGGCAATATTAAGGTCATCTAAATTCTCGTGGCGGGAGCGAAAGGGCCCCAGAACGCTACGGACCGACGCTGTTGTCACAGTTGCCGAGAGACGGACGCTACGCTGCTGCGGTGAGCTATCAGCTCGCATCTTTTTAAAACATCCTGACCCGATTCTCCACCTCCTTAGAAGCAAAACCTCTCGTAAAGATACAGACGTGAGAAAGAAGACACAAATCCCAGGCTGAATAATGTTAGTAAGGATGAACACAGGCAATTAAAAAAAAAAAAGTGTCCATTGTGGAGCAGTGTGATACTAGACAGAATAGATCAGGAGAGGAAGACAGCAGATCCTGATATGGTAACATTTTGCTATGATTAAGTTTGTTATTGTGCTTTTAGTCGACTACATTGGTTTGATTATTTGCTTATTTAATGTATAATAATATCAGCCAAAATAATACAAATGATCATTTGAAGAACAAATCATACATTAGATTAACAGTAAATACATAAATACTTCCTACTTTTAAAGGTTTGTTAGGGCTTTCTGTAGGTTTTATTTTGAAATTTTGATATATTTTATGAATTCAGTGTTCAGTGGTCATTTATGGACCAGACACAGACCTGCAGCCCAGGGGCGGTTCTAGATGGGGGCAGCTTGAATAAAATGCAACTACATAGCATTTTTTGAGAAGCCTGGATTGCTTCGTGTATATTTTGCACATTGCCTATGACTGCTGCTCGTGGGAAGAAACATTTTAGTAAGCTAAAACTAATAGAAAAAATTTAAGCAACCTACTTGCATACGTTGTACAGACTGTTTCATGTAAAATTCATGAGCAGTACATATTGTGCTTGTATCAGTATTGAACCACAGAAAGCAAGGCAATTGCAAGCCTTTAAAATTGTGATGCTTTTGATGGGTCAGCTAGACTCAAGAAATTGTAACAGCTGCTGTGTGGAGGAGGGGAGGGGAGGCAATCTCATTTTTTGTCATGGGGCTCAAGATTCCTGGTGGCGCCCTTGAATGCAGTCACCACCATGCTTCATTTTAGGGACGGTGTGCTCAGGATGATGTGTCGCGCTATGCCTCACATTGCATTTTGAGTGTGGGCCTTCAGTGGATTTATTTATCAGAGTAGACGTCGGTTAAACACTTGAACTTTCAAGTCAAAGTTTGCAGATGTTAATTTGTCAAAAATAAATAAATAAATTGGTTGGTAAAAATAAAAATAAAATGAATTTTAATTTGTATCTGTAATATCAAAAATTAACCAAGTTCATGAAGACTTTTAGCAGGGCATAGTAGACACAGAGCTCACTTCAGCACATTTCAACAGTTTCTGTTAATCCGTTGCTAACAAGTCGTAACCTGTTTTTCCGAGCCGCCTTCAAACGCAACATTAACGCTGAGCGCCCTGGGTTTACACCTGTGAGGCAGCAAAGTAGACCTGCTGCTGCTGTGCAGGTGTGTTAGAATCATGGCAGCAAACCAGCAAAACGTAAATAACTTTGCACAGTTTTTTCCCCAAACTAACCGACTGAGTTGAGTAAAGCTGTTGGATGCAGGTAATGATAGCTAAAAGATGACTAGCTAATATCAATACAGCACGTTAAGCTTGTTAACAAGTAGCCTGTATGCTATTGATGTTGTTGTCTATGTTCAGCTATGTAGACTCATTTTGCCCCCCCCCCACCTCCCAAAATAAGTCGATGCCCCCCCTGTTAAACTCGTCTGGAGA
>NW_006800963.1:44262-62258 GCF_000485575.1 Poecilia formosa | reverse complement strand
TTCACATTTTTTAAAACTGTCATTATGTTGTGACAGTATGGTATGAGATGTAATCTGTGAAAAATCTATTTCCTCTGGCTTCTTCCAGGGTTCTATAGAAACAGTCAGTGGCAGGAGGGTTTTAGTGCTATCAATCACAATGTCATGTGGTGCTGCTCATCCTTCTTGCCCTTGATTTGTGCCATGCCGTTTGAATCTGCACAGTGCTGTGCAGATTCAAACTGTGAATGTTAAGTTTAGTTAGCATAGCTACCAATGATGGCAGATAAACTGTTTCTTGTAATAAGTTGTTTCTCCACCATTAGCACATTTAGCAGTGAGTGAATGAGGCTAATTGACAGCGCTAAGAGCGTCCTGCTAGTTCTGATTGGTTGTTTTGGTCAGAACGGTGCATTACTATAACCAGTAATAGTAGTTCAGGAAGGAGATTGATTGTTTTCACAGATTATCTGTCTTAACAAACTGCTACGACTTGGTGACAGCTTCAACAATTATGGAGAAAACATATTTTTTTTATTAAAGTTATGTACTGCAGCTTGAATAAAATGCAACTACAGAGCATTTTTTGAGAAGTCTGGATTGCTTTATGTGTAGTTGCATGTTGCTTTTGACTGTTGCTCATGGGGAGACATTTCAGTATCTAAAACTAAGAAAAAAATTTAAGCAACCTACTTACATTCTGTAGGTGGACTGTTGGATGTAAAATTCATGAGCAATAAATGTGCTAGTATCAGTATTGAACCACAGAAAGCAAGGCAGTTGCAAGCCTTTAAAATTGTGACGCTTTTTATGGGTCAAATAGACTCAAAAAAACTGTAAGAGCAGCTGTGCGGGGGGGCCGAAACTAATTTTTTGTCAGGGGGCTCAAGATTTCTGGCGGCGCCCCTGCCTGTGAGTGATGAATTGCTTTAAAGCATACATTTATGATTGAAAAAAATTATTTTCTTTTAATTGCCAACTCCTGTGTCGTGGTGAATTTCTCAGTCTTCTTTGTGGTCTGTTCCAGCAGAGTTAAAAATCAATGGAAGACAGAGTTAAGGCTAACGTTGTGGGTCATTGTTTATTTATACCCAGTATGAATAAACAAATGGAAAGAAACAAAATGAGAAGCAGGTGGATAACATAAGGGCATGGCCGAGGCTGAGAATGGATGGGGAAATCTCTGTAATGGGACAGGAAGTAAGAGCTCAACATGAAACATAAAGTTCATTAGGAATCCAAGAACAGATCCAAAACTTTGCACAACTGTACACCCCTCCTCCTTCCACACACACACTTCATCTCCCTGCTGTACAATTTATGATTTATTTTATTTAAAACAGGTACAATATACAGTATACATGAACTGCAAGAGGAGAGATGTACTACAAGTGCTAATTTCCACCAGTAGTCCCCAACCCAGCTGATATAATTTTTTAAAAGAAAGAAAATAATAAAAAAAAAAGAATATACAAACAGCAAGTTGTTTCAGATATTGGGGGAAACTACTGGAAGGGAACTATTGAAGAGAAAAACATTTTACTTATACTGTACATACAATTTGTATGCATAGTGCATACACAGCTGGATATGAATAAACACACGCGCACATGCACGCTCACAAACACACGTTGTGCTTGTCATACATGTCTTAGTCTTTACTGTGCTGAAAGTCATTCACACACTGAAGGGTTTGCATGAACAGATGGATGGCATTGTGAGATTGAAGAATTTTTCAGGTGTTTCAAGAATATCTACAACTGGTTTTAAATTAGAGCTGGAAAAAATCAGGATAACAGAAGTTTGATGCCAACATGATTAATTATTAAGCCTCTTTGGAATTAACAGTGTGGACTGTGATGAGAGGAGGTAACCTTCAAAATTAATTATAAAAATAAGTTCTCATGACATTTCTCACATTTACTAGAAAATTAAGCACAGACTTAAAATGAGGTAAAGGAAAGGAAATATACCGACTACAGTTGTTGCTTGTTGGATTAAATCAGAGTAAATCAAGTGTATATTTCACACAAATATTTTATTCCATCTATTTTCCTATCATTATGTTTGTCTGAAATAACTTAGCCTTGTTTCAGGCAAACCTTTTTTGGGTTGTTTTGAAACCTGGATGCTTCCAATTCTGAAACAAATTAGAAAGGAGAAGAAGGGCTCTTTATGGGCACAAGTACTTCCCCCTAGCACTATGTATGATTTTATAATTCCAGGCTTATTTAATTATTTAGCTGTTTTAAAATGACATGTATTAATCATAAAAATATGCTGCTCATATGGGAAATAAACATATGTCTATGAATACAAAAGCAACAAATGTGATGTAGTCCTTATTTCAGATGTGGATGACACTAAGTGGCTGAATCTTAAAAGCCAAATACTGTTCTTTTATCTGTGCAGCTCAACTGATCAATTTGTTTGTGTACTTGTGCTTATGTGAGTCTTTCTCCCCCTCTGTCCTTTTCAAAGCAGAAAGAGCCCCTTTTCATGGCTAAAGGTTGGCATTTGATTTTGAAAACCATTAGTGACATATTGATTTGAAAAAGGAAAAAAGAAGAAAATAAAAAAGAATGACCAAGAGGCCCTTGGAGGATACATTCCCCTTGTATCTTCCAGGTTAAACAACTACAAAGAAATTAGGCTATTTTGAGTTGACTTGAATCTCCTTTTATGACTTGGAAATTTCGCTTGTTGGCATTAAATAGCAGATACCCAATGGATCAGCTCATTACAGGAATAGAAATATATATAAATCCATACATATGCCCTCATCCCTCATCGTTGTGACCTCGTCCTTGTCAGATTGTTGCTGGTTGTCTTCTATCTGGATCTTGACCCATTCCTGTATTATGGATTTCTCACCTAGTCCTGATAAATATTCTTCGTGAATGACCGTAGCTCGTCTGACCCAGGATTTGGATTAGCAATTGTGCTTGTGCTGAACATTGTGAGGGATTTAGCCCGCCATCACTGACCGAAGCAGATCAGTAGAGCACCTCCCTGCATCAGCACTCTTCCTCCACAGTTTCTCACCCCTGGACCCTCCGTCAGAGCACCGCCTGCTCTTTTCTTCGCCTGAATGTTTCTCAGATCTCCTGTCTCCCCTGCAGTGCTGCACCTGATGATCCAGTGTGCTTTTCTGCTCTCTTTTTTACTGAAGGCCAATATAGTATACAGACTTTATAATCTGCATTATTTTGGTTGAATGCAGTATTTATTTCCACTTTGGCTTTATGTTGTTTAGTTTTTATTCAAGTACGTTTTTTGTTAATGGAGACTGAGAATCTATTTTATTTTTGTTTTTGGTTGTTTTGTTTATTTAGTTCATTAGTTCCAGTGATATGTGTTCTTTCGAAAATAAAGTCTATGGCAGGAAATCGCATGCATTTTTAGTCATTTCCATTAAATCAGTGTCAAAAGGTCTTGAAACAATATTATCGTTTATCGCAATAATTTTTAGACAATTAATCGCTCAGCAAAATTTGTTATCGTGACAGGCCTATTCATAGTTAACATTTTTAACTGAATAAACAAAATAAACATATAATAATGACCCTTACATATAGTAATAAACCTTTCCCACATATCATATCCGATATCCACCAGACTCTCAGTTGCGCGATATATCTGTTGGGATTCCCTCTGTTCTTACGTCACCGCGCTGTCTGATTGGCTACCTGTCACATTCAACAGGTTGTATTCTCATCCACAGTCAGGGAAAACCCCACAGGCTGCAATAAAAGGGCCAAGACAACCCAAATTGGGCATATTCAGGCTTTAGCGGGAACACTAGATAAGGCAGAAGCCTTATCTCACGGTTCATGAGTTGTCATAACGAAGACATTTTGAACAATGTCAACTTTGTATTAAAAGTGTCACGATCTACCAAATAACACTTTGAAGTCTTTATGAAGACTTCATCATGTTCATGACAGGTGTTAGGTTCTGTTTATGACGGTGTTAAGACAGTCTTATTCACACCCCGTTAAATGAAGTGTTACCTATGTGATTGCAAGATGTTTTAGTTAGTTTTATAGGAGGTAGCTTCAGCTATAGTTCACCCATTAATTACCATTTTTTTATTTTGGTTAATTAAAATATTTTCTCAATTTCAGTTTTCATTCTGTTAGTTTTAGTTACCTATAACTATAATCTTGCTCTTGAGATGATGGTCCAAAGAACGATTCTTCACAAAATCAAGAACAATACTCAATCTTCTTCATGATCCTGTTAATGAACAATAGGGTATTTTCAGTCACAGACTTCTTTAGATTCACTGCAACACTGACTGCTACAGGAGATCTTTCCTGCCCACAGCCATCAGCCTCTTCAAAAAACAATTTGAAGAAAATTAAGAGTCACAGCATTTAATTTCCCTGTGGTATTAAATAAGTATTTTGAATTTAATTGAAATTTGCTTTCAAGAATGTTTAAAAAACAAAATTTCCATAGAGTATCTAATCCAGAAGAAAGTTCTGAACTCAAAAATTCATCCGAAGCCATTTTCTGTAGCTTGGTCCTAGTAAAATATCTTAAGTTATGTTCCTCTTTTTGCTGGTGCTTTCTCTGCTGTAAGACAAAAAGCTAATCAAAGGCCCCTGCCTTCAGGGCAGGTAACCTCGGCATGAACTAAAGCAGAGAGCAATATCATTCCATCACTCAGCTCACCACATGCTTGCTTCCCCCTCTCTTCCTTCCCTGGTGTTAAGAAAACATTAGTTCTCGTTATATGGAAATAGGAGAGAAATTTCCTTTTAATGGCCTATTAAGACGTATTTTCCTCATTTTCATCCAGCATGCGCACTCGTACTATCCATCAGGTTTTGTGTGAAGTAACATACTTCATTTCTTCTTCATCCGTTCCTCTGACATTTAGCCTTGCTTAATATTGGGATGGTTGATGTACTGCTCCAGCAGAGCATGTGTGTTGCTGACCTGGACTTTGTTCTTACAGTCAGTTGGCTCATCGGGGGCTACTTTACTCTCTCTCTCCATACTTTGTTATGGTGGCTGTCCTTGCAGCTTCTTATTACCATCATTGATGGAGTGAAAGCAATCAAGCTTTTTTTGCCAATTAGAATTTCTTTGAGGTCTCAGTCTGCTGATTTTTTTATTTTTTTGACTGATTAGTAATATATATTTTTTTACTAATTACAAAATCATATAAAAGAGGAAAAATCTATAGCTGCATCTACAGCTGCAGTAAGTAAGCTTAAAAGAATATTCTCAAAGTCAGAAATCTCTTAAAACAACTCATTGGAGTGTTTACCAGAGCTTTAAATGTATTCTCCCATCTATTTATTTTCCCACAACACAAATGTACAGGAACAAATAAACTGAACATGCCTAAACTTATGAGTTTGGACAAAGATATGCATTTCCATTTTTATTGCATTTTAAGCCAAACAGCAAAAACTCTCATCCCTACCAGATATGGAAAATGACTTTTTGAAATGAAAAACAAACAACTCTGCTTGTGCGTTGTACTGTGTGAAGTTGTTTTGACTTTTCATTAGCATCCACCAACAAAAAAACTTTATTTTGAAACTATTGCTTTCTTGCTTGTTTATTTGTTTCATAAATATACCAAAAGGTTGTGCTGGTGAGTTTTGTTTAAAGGTACTTAAATTTTGGGGGGGTTGGGTTTTGATTCATTCTTGTATTCCAGTTTAGGTTAATTACTGTTATTTGTATCAAATTTTTGCTTAGTTTCTTAGTTTGACCTTGTGTACATTTGGAGTATTTTTTTTTTAGACCTGTTAGCCTTTTCCTCAAGTTAAAGGTTTCTTTTGCGTTGTACATCAGCTCAGTACATTGTGTGCATAATTATTACTCAANAGTGCTGCACCTGATGATCCAGTGTGCTTTTCTGCTCTGTCTTTTTTAAATAAATCAGTTTATTTTTCACTCATTTCATGTCTGATTTTGTGTGTAAAGGATTGTTGGAGGTTACAGACATAAAGTAGAAATAAGAATGCTTTACTTTCTGACAGTAGGAAAATTTAGAAAAGAAAGTTAAAGGCAAATAGAAGAATGCACATAAAAAAGTTATGAATAAAGCTGTACACTTTATTCATAAAGTGTACAGCTTAACATAGAAAATTAATACTGAACGGTTATTAAAACAGAATACTCTGAAAGAGATGTGCAACTGAGCAGGATCATTTAAAAACACTTAACATTATTGTCTGCATGTTGTCACAACCTGTCAAGGTAAGATTCATTTCTGTAAGAACTTCTTGATTTCTATTTCAGTCAAAAGTTAATGGCATTACTTCCTCAAAATAATGTCTTGCTTTTCACTTTCAACTTGATAAAGTTGGATTCTGTGTTAGGAGAGATGTTGTGTAAAGTGGCACCAAACTCATCAAACTTGCTATCCATCACAGCTGAAATCTTCTCAATGACACTTTGGGAGATGACTGCAGCTAGAGTTCAGGGCCGCTAGCATGTGCTTTGTGGAGCTGAGCTCCTCAGTTAGCTTCTTGGCTAGTTAATGTATTCTTCCTTCCTTCCTTCCTCTTCAGCTGGTTTACTTCACATTTAGTTATCCTGAAGTTGGGAATGATGCTGGGTTGTTATAAGATTGACCTAGATCAGTGGTCCCCAACCAATTGGTACCGGGCCGCGCAAGAAACAATTAAATATTTCCGTGTTATGTATTATTTGAGTCTGGAGGATCTTTTATTTTGAAAATCCTTTAACCGGATTCTCTTGGTTACTTGCGCGCCAACACTGAACCCGCAAGCAGCAAAATGAGTAAGAAACAGATCAGATGTCTTTGGAAAGTTTCTTTGCAAAGGGTAAAAGGCCCAGAGAAGAGACAGGAGGATGGATTTNCAGCTCAGTACATTGTGTGCATAATTATTACTCAAGTTGTAAGTTTTGAGGATTAATTTTATTGTTGAACATCTACTGCGCTCTTGGTTAATCCAAATGTTAATAACCTCTTGTTCGTTACGGCGCAATAGTCAGCCCTACCCCTAACACACCCCTGACTGACTACTGACCAGTTCTCTGTCTAACAGGTCCGGAAAATCCCTGAAACCCGGGTCTTACCCCAGAAATAGGTTTATAGGAGATATTCTGTTTAAACTGGTGGCGGAGAAAACTCGTCTAGCTCTAACTACCTTCAACTCCAGAAGTTATGACCATTTTCAGTTGAGAAACAGTCAACAGAGTAGCCCCACTGCTGCATAGTTTCTACAACCACTTCTGTTAATGGTAGCTTTTCTCCTTAAAATAATGTGCACTTGTTACCGGCTAGATTAGATTTAGTGACTTAGACTTAAGTCCCAAGGTCATTATTTTTACACTCACCAAAGGAAAGTACGAAGCCACCACATCTCTGGAATCATGGATGTGTGTTTTACTATAATTAGGGGAAACTATAATGATCAAATGACACCATTAATCTCAATGTCCACAAGTTTCGTTGGTATTTTTATTATGTAATTTATTAAGCAAGCTTTAGCAGGGGTAAAATGACAGACAGACTAACTTACAGGGATTATACAATTGCGCCTATGGATTTACGTCTAACCCTAACCCCAATCTTGGAAAAGTCTAGAATTGTCCCCCCCAAAGAAATCATGAAAGAAACCCTTGTATTTAAACAATATCAGTGTAAGAAAGGCAATAGAAACAAAGAACAAAGTAAATCTGCCATTCATCTAAGACAAAAAATAATTCATTTTTAGGTCCCCCCCCCCACCAATGTTAGAACAATGGTTCAGTCCAAAGTGTAGCAGCAGCAACCATAGACATAGCATAAGGATCCATTAGAGCATTAGGATCCATTAGAGCCGGTGAAGTGAGGAGCTAGCTGTTGTTGTGGCTCTGAAGCACAAACAAAAAACCCTCCAGTAAATAAATACTTAAAGCAAAAGACATATAACACGTTTTATTTACTTTCACTGCTCAATAGGAAGAAACACATTGACAATAAACAGTTTGCTATTTCATTACTTTGGCTGAATCCTGATAAACTGCTTTGTTATGCCTTGGAAATCAAAACTAGCAAAACTGCTACATTGCTTTCATAGACTTAGCTCCTTTTTCTGTCGAAGGTAGCCAATATTTCAATTATATTTAGCTCTCTAACTCTTACTTTAATAAGAAGAGTTTGAAACGGGAGCGGCTGAGCGTTACCACTAGCTGACAGCTCTGTATGTCGGCTACAGACATACAGTAAACCAAAGTGTTTACTGAGAAAACCACTTTGGTTATTCATTGCTACTTACTAGTCATTTTTGATGGTGCAGCTTGAACACACACACACACACACACACACACAAAAATTAAACCACATTTTACTGTAACTTTGCCGACCCCCCCAAAATTGCTCTTAAAAAATGTCCCTATTTATGGTCCCCCCCCAATAATGAGATGGGATTTACGCCGTTGGTTGACGATCAACTTTTGGTGCGGCAGCAACCACAGCCTCCCAGACACTGTTCAGAGATGTGAACTGTTTAAGAAGGGCCCACAAGTTCTCAATGGGGTTTAGGTCTGGTGAGGTCTCCTGCAATCCACTTCATTGTTCTTTCACCTTTAACCCTTGTGGGTGCGAGGACTTCGGCAACTGATACAAGTGATATGGGTGTGGGGTTGGTTGGACTCCATTTGTAAACACAAGGGTTAAGGCCTTTGTTGTGACTTTTTTACACTTATATGTTCAGAATATTTTGCATGATAAGTGACTGATTTACAATTATATGTTAAGCATAATTTACATGATGATTATTATTAATTGAATTGAACATGATTGTATATAATTACAAAGGTGAAGTGAAATATATTTAAGTGTGAAACATGATTTATTTGAATCGAGGAAGTCTTTTATTTTGAAGAAGGGCCCAAAACAGAACCCCAAAAACAGTGGTTCTTTTTTTGTCACTGGGTGTGTCCGAATTCAATGACTCCTTCAAATGCATCCTTCAAATGCGTCCTTCTTTTCCTCAGATTTGAAAGATGGGTCCGGTGTATCCTTCACGGCCCACGATATCCCATAATTCATTGTGGGTTCCAACTGGGCGTTCAGGCAGAGCGTCAATGGCGGTGAATAGCGACAAATTATTTAGCTTTATAGCACTTTAAATGACACAACGTGATTTGGTACAACGTTTTTAGGCAAGAATTTAAGTGTGTAAATCTCAAATATCTGCTCGGTTCATCAATATATCATCTAATTGCAATATTGCTCTGACATTTTCGGACCNAAACATTACCATGGCGACCAGAGTCAGAGAGCGTTTGGGCAGTGGTCGAGAGGAGATGAGTAGAGCTTGTGAGTCTTAAGTCTGGTTTAAACAGCAAGATTTAAGAATTGTTTGCCGATTCTCCAAACCTCTGTGACTACAGAGCTGATAAAAGTCCAACAGGTTCGATCGGTTCGTGTTCAGCTACAAGGCAGGAGCAACACGAACTGATTCCAGTCACAAACATCCCGATTCCAGAGGATAATCCAGTAAAACCCCCAACATAGGAAACGGGAATTTAGAATAACCAAACATGGATGACGACGTAGAAACAATAGTGATAGTTTGTGGAGTCATTTTAAGAGATAAAAGACATAACAAAAAGAAAAGGCGGTGGATAAAAGACAACGTGAGCAGCCGCTCTATTTGCTGCACTATGATTTGGAGGTGAATATGTTTTTTCATAGTTAGGCCTGTCACGATAAACAATAAATCCATTAATTGCATGATAAATTAAACCTATCGACCTCATTTTAATTAATTCTTTCTGTTGATGACACTGAATTAAAAAAAAAGCTCAACTCTGATGCTCTCCACTGACCCTCCCCCTTCCTCATTTCATTTGTCCAGCGCACATTACACGAGCTGTCGGCCCATTTTCTAAACCTGAGACCACCATTAGCCGACAGAAATCCTGTGTATAACGGTTCAATCGGGTTCGTCATGCCGTGTGGTGTCCAGCCACATGGGCACAAAATAATGGCTACAAGCCCAGTTAACTGGACTTGTAATTTTAAAACCAGGCATTAATCAATGCTTTACTAGAATCTACCTGTGATGCATGTGGCTATTGTCAGCGTAAAGTCCTGACTGAATGAAAATCATTATAACCTATTTATGTCACCACGTTAACGAAGAACAGCTGAAAATTACTGGGTTTATCAACTGCGGTAGCAATTTGGCTCCAACTCCTCTCTTTGTCATTTCTATATTCTTTGCACGAAATGTTGAATAAACATTAATGTTGTTTCCACATATCATCTCCAATGTCCGCTGGACTTCGTGTTGCGCCGTGTCTGCTGTTTGGGATTCCCCTCATAATTTCCCCTGAAGAAAGCGCAGAGGTGAATCCGCGCTTTCTGATTGGCTACCTGTCATATTCAGCTTTAAGCTCCCAGTCTGGGAAAACCCCTGATTTAGATCGGAGCGGCTACGACGATCTACCGTAACACACCACACACTGCAGGATGATCGGTTACGAAATCACCAGCGACAATCTTAGATCGGCCAACAATCTAAGATTGTCATAAGGGGAAAATAGGGGCAAAAAATCGTGTGGTGTGAACTACTGCATTAGGTAGTCGGATGTGCCCGTCTTCTCTATTTAAATGTAGTGATTACTGAAGGCCAATATAGTAGACAGACTTCATAATCTGCACTCTTTTGGTTGAATGCAGTGTTTATTTAGTTTATTAGTTCAAGTGTTATGTGTTCTTTTGAAAATAAAGTCTATGGCAGGAAATCGCATGCATTATTAGTCATGTCCATTAAATCAGTGTCAAAAGGTCTTGAAACAATATTATCGTTTATCGCAATAATTTTTAGACAATCGCTCAGCAAAATTTGTTATCATGACAGGCCTATTCATAGTTAACATTTTTAACTGAATAAACAAAATAAACATATAATAATGACCCTTACATATAGTAATAAACCTTTCCCACATATCATATCCGATATCCACCGGACTCTCAGTTGCGCGATATATCTGTTGGGATTCCCTCTGTTCTTGCGTCACCGCACTTTCTGATTGGCTACTGTTGAGAAAAAAATGATTATTTTTAGTGTTTAATACAGATTAATCTTTTTGAACAAATTTTTAAACTTTGAACAGGTTTCTGTTGGTGATTTAAAGTTAAACTATGGCTGGGTAAGTATTCAAAAGTACCAAGGAAAATGGGGTGATCTGCAGAGCTTCTCCTTGGACCCCTGTGGTCGTAACACATAGGACAGGAGGCCATGGATTAACATATGCAGGAAGGTAGAGGCCAGTATCATTTAAATTACCTTGGGAAACAGGAACTTGCAGAGTTCACGGGAGATCAGAATTCTTCTGTGAACATCTGGGTTATGTGAAGATTTTGAACCACTAACATTTAATTACAAGATATTTTTCTTAGTTATAGATAGCATTCTCTGATTGAAAACTGTATTATTTCTGACTGTTAGAATTAAATGAAAATGTTTTGTTTAGTATTAGATAGAATTAATTTAGACGATGATAAATGGATTTGAAAACTGTATTAAATTAAATGTTTTGTTTAGTATTAGAAAATTACTCAGGATTTATGCTAAATGGGGTTTTGGAAAATGATTTGTGTTAACTTGTATACTTAGGATTGAATATTATGTTTTATAGGTTAGAAAAAAGGAATTGTACCTCATTTTGTTGTGTTGATTTTATGTGTTATTTTTGGTTTAAGGCAGGACTCAATCTTTTGGGATGCTGAGTGCAGAGGAGCAAAAACTGGGTTTGTTAACATAAACTTTCCTTAAACTAATTACAAAATTTAAGTTTGTTCCTGAGAACAATCTTAAATTTGTTCTCAGGAACAACCCGGAGAGACTCCGGGTTTCACATATCTGTGAAATCCTTTTCTCAGTATATCCTTTATTTAGATGGTTTTAAAACCACAGGAGTTCAGGAAGAGGCGCTCCTCTTCGTTTGTTAAACAAAAGAGCAAATGGCCTTTGTTCACAGCAGTAAATTAGGGGAAGTTCTAAGTTTTCTGAGTGTCCAAGGTAACTCCCAGTTGGTCAAGCGGAGGTACGCCTTAATTGAATATATTAAAAAGGAAAGACACACCTACATATAAAAGTTCGTGCCCAGGGAGTAATGAGTCAGATAGCTGCCACTATTTTGCCTTTTTTGCACCAGCTCTCTCCAAAGACGCGTCTTTGCCTTTTCTTTTTATCTTTTTGTCTCAGGTAATGAATGTATGTTTCTGTTGTTCTGCAGTTTTGTTGTTAATTCATAAGTTGTTTCTTATTGGATTAAATTCTGTAATTCTGTGACGTCAACACGCATTGTTGTTTTCCTTGTGGCTACACGTGGCCCGCCGAGAGGACCTGGGATCACAGGAAGAGAGAGAGAGCCAAACTTTTTTCCAAAGTTAACCTATTTAGAAATTTCTTCCTTAACACTACCTGTCTCATTCAACAGGTTGTATTCTCATCCCCAGTCAGGGAAAACCCCACAGGCTGCAATAAAAGGGCCAAGACAACCCAAATTGGATATATTCAGGCTTTAGCGGGAACACCAGGTAAGGCAGAAGCCTTATCTCACGGTTCATGAGCTGTCATAACGAAGACATTTTGAACAATGTCAACTTTGTATTAAAAGTGTCATGATCTACCGAATAACACTTTGAAGTCTTTATGAAGACTTCCTCATGTTCATGACAGGTGCTATGTTCTGTTTATGATGTTTATTCACACCCCGTCAAATGAAGTGTTACCTATGTGATTGCAAGATGTTTTAGTTAGTTTTATAGGAGGTAACTTCACCTATAGTTTCTCCCATTAATTACCATTTTTTTATTTTGGTTAATTAAAATATTTTTTCAATTTCAGTTTTCATTCTGTTAGTTTTAGTTACCTATAACTATAATCTNTATTCCTTGTAGAAAAGTGCAGTACACATTTGAACATTTTAGAATCAAACTAAGAGATTTCCTTTTTACTATGGAACATCCTTTACTATAAAAGGTGAAGAATAATATAGAAATCAGTAATACAAGACTGAAAAACAAACTTCGGCTCCGTTGTTTTGTTTTTTTTCCTTCTCCGCTCTCTGCTTCGCGCTATCACGGTTGCATGGCAACATGAGTTACGCTGAGGTGGGGGCGGGGACAGTTGGTGAAGCTAGACCTGTCCTAAGCTAGACCTAATTCACAGATATTTTTCTTCCGGTCTTAGTTAATTCCTGGCCTTCGAAGGACCCGTCGTACATACACCAGTCCTTCGAAGGATGCAGACCCTGAATTCGGACACAGCCACTATCTTGCTTTTGTTGATTTTTGGTTGCTAGGTTATGAATAGCTGTTGCAGTTATCAGCTGTCGCCGTTTTTCTCTTCAATAAAAACTGAACAGAGAGTGCGTTCACACTGCAGCCTGAAGTGACTCAATTCCGATTTTTTTGATGTAATGCGACCTGTATCCGATCTTTTCATGGCAGTGTGAACAGCACAGGTCAGATTCTTTTTCGAATGTGACCCATATTCCGATACGTATCCAATTCAAATGAGACCTAACGTCCAGGTCGCATTTATCCGAACTGAACGTCAGTTTCTCAACAAATCTCACTATTCTGCGTCCTGATACGCGCAAGTGAGAAAAAAAATAACAACCATGATGGATTATATGAGGATTAAGTCGTTAATATGCGGCTCCGGCCAGACAATAACTTCAAAAATGTAAGCTAAGCTCCACCGTTAGCCTCCATGTTTACTTCCGCAAATACTGAGCACTTCTTCTTTTTATGGCAGTTGGCAGAACACTGAGAACGCTGACGCTATTGCGCCCTCTACTGCGCATGCGGGACACTTTCAGGTCATTTGCCCGTTCAGACTGCAGAACGCATACAGGTCGCATTTACTGGCAGTGTGAACGGGCCCGGCAAAAAAATCGGAATTGCCAAAAAATCGGAATTGAGTCACTTCAGGCTGCAGTGTGAACGCACCCAGAAAGGTTCAGTAAGACATACGAGCCTCCGTCTTGTTTGAAGAAGCTTTCACTCCGTAACATTTTGGTGCCGAAACCCGGGAAGAGAGATATATATATACCCTTCTGTCAAATTTTAATCGGATGATTGATTGATGGCCTTAATTAATTGATATTAATTGATATCAAACCCCTCCCCCCACCCCTCGTGACCGGATGTCCTACCTCGTGACCGGATGTCCTACCTTCTTCCTGACTCGGAAGACGGCTTTGTTCCACAAGAAGGATCCGACTTACATCCTAGGCCAAGAGTTGATACCAATGGCATCACGCCTCCTCCTTCACCAGGGCAAGAAGGTGCATTGACAGCGGATCCGGAACCAGAACCGCAGCCAGAACCAGGACCAGAACCAAAAACTGAACCAGGACCTGGACCAGAACCAGGACCAGAACCAAAAGCTGAACCAGAACCAGAGAGGTCTTCCGATTCTCATCACAAGGGTAAGTTTTATGTATTTGTTTTTAAATAACAGTAATTATTAGCATACATACTAAACTTTAGACTTTACTAGGATGAATGAAAGATATATATTTAAACAAAGTGTTGTAATTAATTGAACTCCCCTGAAGTAGCCAAATTGTTCACACAATATCGGCATCATAGAAATATGTCCGTTCTATATCTCACGCAGAATGTATTTCAGCAGGGAAAATACAGTCGCACCATTAGTCTAAACAGTAATTATTTGGTGCTCTTTAAGAACCCTAGAGATAAATTACAGGTGGATATATTAGCACGTCAAATCTTCCCATCTGCAAAAGCAAGTTTCCTGGAGAGTTTTGAAGATGCAACTAAAGAAGCTCATGGGTATTTAATCGTAGATCTTACTCCTGCATGCCCAGAACCTTACAGATTGAGAACGGGAATACTACCTCATGAGTGGCCGACTGTCTACGTACCTAAAGCAAAGTAAGTCAGAATGTCTGCGCGTATAAAAAGGAATGCTCCCTTACTCAGAGCTCTTTACCAATCTACTCCTCAGAAGCGTAAAGATATTTTAGCACATTGCTCACCCGATTTTCTTAAATCTTTATGTGAGATAGCTTTGAACATTCTGAAAGGAAATATTAAACTAACACCTTCTCAACACCAGAAATTGAAAAAGCAGTGAAAAATCATCAGACTGTTGGCCGATAAAAGAACAGGATTAAAACGTAAACAGTTGGCTCTCAAAAGTCAAGGAGGAGGGTTTATTCTACCCATCCTAGCTGCTCTTACTCCCCTGATTGGGAACTTGGTGGGTGGAATCTTGACCAAATAAAAAAAAAGCAATGGCTCTTAGAACATCTCAGAAGATGTTTCTCATCTCACCTCATCAGTTTAAGCGTCTGAACCCCTCAGAGACTCCCATCAGAGAAACAGTTGAGGAGGATCTGGATTCTCAAATGAGAGCAGTATTGAATGAAACAGGGCTGACTTCATATGAGAAAATTAAGAGATATGATGCTTTGCTACAAAGATATCTATCCTTAATCAAGCAAGGTCAATTAGAAGAGCCTCAGTTATCTGTAACTGTGCAGCGTGCCAAAGATGATTCTGTGGTGGTGCCTGAACCTGGAAATCGTGAAGATGATTCTGTTCATAAACCAACTGAATTGGAAAAAACTGCAAATGAAGTTGTGAAAGCATTTTCTGAAAGAGATCGAAAAAATGCTGACTACATTTTGAAAAAGTTGTCCAAGAGTGACAGCGGGTGGACGCCCAGAGCAGAATTTGTTTATAAAGGAAATGTCATCAAGGGATCTCATTTGACTGATTTACTCAAAAACCTTCTGGTTCCGTTTAAAAGAAAAGCTCAAAGCCTCCAGTCTGCAGGATGGACTGATTTCCTCACTACTCTACATGAACTAAATATTCCAGTATCTTCTGTGAATAACCCACAAGCCCGTGAGCAGTATCTACGTATCAAGACAGAGGGTGTGAACATCCCTTCAAGAAAAGAAAAAAGGCATATTGTGTTGTCCCCTAAATTTGATTTCGAAGATGAGATCAAAAACAGACAAAGTACGCGTAAAAGAATAAAACCATCTCGCTGGATTACTTATACTCCATAAACTTTGACAACAAATCCTTTTTTCAATAAAATGTTTTATTTAAGAATTTTTCAGGTGTACAGTCTCTTTTTTGAATAAAGAAATGACAATAGAAAATCACAATTTGTAACAATCTTTAAACATTTGCATAGAACATGGTCCGTGGTTAAAAGAACAATACTTTCGGTTTTTTACACAACGTTGATATTTTTTCACAAAATTTGAAACCATTGCATCATTTTTTATCACATCACCGGGATATGAATCAAGTACTTGCTGCATCGATAAACCGCAAGCTCTTTTACACAAGTAATACACACAATGATGACCGCAAACAACAGACAGAGTGTCTTGAAGTTGATTATTATGATACATTATTTTTGAAGACCTGTCTTTCAAAAACTTTACGATGCTCGCTGGGTAGAAATCAAAATCTGGGGCAAATCCGTACGAGTCGAAAAACGTGGCAACGTTTCCTTCCAAAGTCAGAGCCAGCCAGTGTTCTCCAGGCATGTGAGCGGGATGCGTGTTCACAATAAAATATGCGGGTCCTGTGTACTTATGTGAGAGTAAAGACAGTTCATTGCATGCCCAGACTCCACAAAATAGTTTTCCCATCAGATGATGTAGTAGACTCTCCAGTTGATGATTATTCATAATTAATAATAATCCACCAAGACCTGCCTTTTTGAATTGATCTCCAGAATGGAGTCGTAGCAGGCGTAGACAATGAGTGTAGTTGTGTGCGGTAATGGTACTCTGAAGCGAATCTCCAACCTTAAATTACCGTTAGAAACGGGTGATAAAGCGTCAGTGTCCTCGCTTGGGTTGAGGTTAAACACAAACAATGAGTACCCGTCATTAAAATCACTACGGTCGAAGCTGAGAGGGAGGTCTTTTAAATGGCGACCTGTTGCGGAGAATATGTTGTAAAATTCTCTGACTGATATGCCTTGGTTGAATTGAGGCTGGAAAGCTTTGCCCGGAATTTGTCTACCTTCCTGGCACAATGCTAGGTATTCTGCGTTCATGTGTTTAAAATTGAAAGGTGACAAGTCCCTTCTTCCTGTGAAGGCCTCATGGTGAACCATTCCTAAAACTATATACTTTGGTATAGCACCCAAAAATAGGTTTTCCTGAGTATATATCCTTGAGTTTTCTGGGATAGAATATGTTTTAACGTTAACTCTAGAAAGAGGGTACAAGGCATTTCCTCGCATTAAAGCAGAAGCATGACCTAAACGGACCACGGGAGAAACTGAGACTTTTTTAATAAAAAGAGAAGCGCCTAAAATTCTCAGCTGAAAGGTTGAGTCACGGGCTCCCATCAGGCAAAATGCATCGCTGGCTCGTGTTAGTTTAATTCTCAAATCCACTGAATTAAGCAGCGCCCTCTCACAGAAAAATAAATCAGCATGAAGCGCCCCTAACAGGTGAAGTTCTCCGGATTCGGCGGTGAAAGCGGCCCTTTTATTTAATCCTGCGTTCGGACCGTTGTTTATGACGATAGAATCCATGGCACCCGCTGTGTCTTTGTAAAAAAGACCTGCGGTAAATTGACTCTTCAACGTATCTTCAGAAAAGTTGAGTAGAGTTTCAATCATTGCCCTGTAAGGGTGTGTGGAGCTTGATTGAGATATCAATCGATCTCCCAGCGTGATGTCACATTGAGAAAATATTGTGTTAAGTGGATAATTAATTAAGCCCACAGCCTCGTCATTAGCCAGGTTACTACCATCTGCGTTGGTGATCTTGATGCGTAGATGAAGCAGAGTGTCATTTAAGTCCAGATATTTCTCACCTCCGGGGATCACAAACTCAATAGGCCCGTTTCTAGTAAGAGCCGACACCGGTAAAATTTCAGTGTAAACCTTATCCTCTATAGATAGCTGGGTCATAGGGGCTGAAAACAAATCCAACTCTGCTAGGGTGCATTCGGACGATTTGTGGTGCAAAAAAGCCATGTTTTTCACTGAATTAGCGTTTAG
>NW_006800963.1:11914-17949 GCF_000485575.1 Poecilia formosa | reverse complement strand
GTTGAAATTGTAACTGTTCTTTTTTTTTATTGCCGAGTGCTTTACGCGGACATGCCGGTTAAACACATTGGGCAACACTTATGAACATTGGTAATATTGGTAAGATGTGAATATATGGCAGGTTCGGCTTGTTAGTGTGGTTGCTAGGCAACCTAAGTACACTAATGGTCCGCAGTTCGTTTTCTTCTTCTACACATACCAATATAAAGCAACTATAGAGCCCCCTAGTGGAACGGGAAGAGTGAATCCAACACAACAATAAAAATTATTTACTGTTAGAATTATTTTCACTCTTTGCTGTCAATAGCAGAGTTGACGTATACTATAATAAATATTTTTTCTCTGGAAAATAGTAAGTGTAGCGGCCTCTCGGATTGAACAGCCAAACGCAGGGAGTTTCAAACGGGTGCAATTTAATCTCAACCTTTCTTTCCATTGACACCGTGAAAACTGTAGCATAAAACAAAAGAATACAGAACCGTTGGACATACTCAGCTCTTGTATAAAATCAACATATCAATATTCAGTTATACACAAAAAAAATACGTTATGTCCTTTAACTCGTTAATACACAGTTTCATTTATAAACCACGACATTCTACTCTTTCTTAAATAAACCTATAACATTTCTTATTACAAATCACAATTACATATATTTATACCTCATTCTGCTTTCCGAGGGCGCTATTTTAAAGATTTTCTCCGGGTTTCTTTATAATCTAACGTTGTCTCATCTTGCAGGGTGTTGCTAGGTAACCACAGAATAAACAAAGAAGAAATCTACCATTCTTTAAAATGATCGCATAAATAAACCACTAGGAGTCACTGTTGGACCAATGAACAAGGAGAATTTTCCAATTTAGCAGTTATTTACAGTAATAAAAATATTTAGTTTAATGTTCGACAATGACTGATTTATAAATCAAAAGTCATTTCTCAATAATGTATAAAATAAATACAATAATTACAATAATTAAAATACAAAAATTATTTGTTTCTTGTCTTGAAACGTTAAATGTACATTAAATTATGGAATTATGCAGTGTTGTGGTCAAGACCACCTAACCCAAGACCAGAGTGTATCGAGACCGAGACAAGACCAAGACTTTTAGGGTCCTAGACCAAGTCAAGACCAAGACCGAGTAAAGTTGAGACCGAGTCAAGACCAAGACCAGTGCCCCGCGCTATATATGATACGATAAAATGTGAAATATGATCAAAATTGCTTCTCAAACTGATTTGAAAAATCCGTACTCCCATAAAAAGACCTAGATATTAAATACTTGATAAATTTTACCAATATTAAAAGCAGAACAAACTTCCATCTCTATGCTACAATCCATGGTGGTCTGGTACCATCCCTAAAAAGATAACGCCCTGGGCATTTGCTTATATTGCTCATGTCAGAAACCACCACTCTCTGTACCATTTAACATAGCAATTGAGGCAATGTCCAGATGACAAATAACGCTCAACTATGAACACTGACCAAGGAGCAACAAGGAAGAAGTAACCATGCAGAAGGCGCTCATCGTGACTGTTCTCACCCTCTCTCCCACTACATGAAGCCAGGTAGTCTGACACCGTGGCACACATTACAGCTGCCACTTTGAATGAAAACAATCAAAGAGCCATGTGCATGCTCTGCGTGCTCTTTTATTCTTGTTTTATTTATTTGTTAATTAAAAAATATCAATGCACATAAATAAAATAATGATAGGTACTGCAGTGTACGCAGAGCATTACAAGAACAAAGAAGAGTGTTCTGTCAGGTCAGCATATGCTGTCAGATCGTCATACGCTTAGAACGAACTCACGGCTATATCTGTCAGACATGTCATTACCATCATACACTTTTTTAACACTTGTATGGCATCCTGACTTAGCAGTTAAGTAGGTTAATAAGTTTTACATGGGCGTATGATGTAGTTGACTGCAGCTGCATGCAGACTTTGCTTTAAATACACTTTGAAACCACGACAACACATGTATATCTATATAGTTATCATTGAAAACAATTTAATGACTTATTTTCGTCAGAACTTGCTGCGTATGGTGAACTGACAACTCCTCTGACTGTCGGGACTTCTTAATGCGCATGCACAGGCCTGGTATTCACTGCATGTATGCTATTCTGACAGCGTACGGTAATCTGATAGAACAACAGTGTTCTGTTAGATCAGCATATGTTGTCAGATAGTCATATGCTTAGCTCAGACATGTATACGCTGTCATTACCATATGATTTCATTTAATCAGCAACATAGAATTATGATGTAGATCATCATACACTGTTATTAACAGCTGTATAGCATCCTAACTTAGGTTAAATAAGTAGGTTAACGAGATTTACATGGGCGTGTGTTGTAGTTGACAGCAGCTGCAGCTAGACTCTGCTTTAAATACACTTTGAAACCACGACAATGCTTGTATATCTATATAGTTATCATATTATAAACAATGTAATGACTTATTTTCATCATAATTTGTTGCCTCTGCTGAACTGACAACTCCACTGACGGTCTGACTTCTTAATGCGCATGCGCGGGCATGCTACTCACTGCATGTATGCTACCCTGACAGGGTATGGCTATCTGATAGAACAACGACTCTCAGCGACACTCCAGTCCTATCTAATAAGTAAAGAGATTAGCAGATTGATCCTACTGTTCCTGAATGTCACATCACTATATTGCAGACTTTTGGACACATCGTTGTCCCGTATATGCAACAAGTCAGTCAACACCTCCACACAATAATTCAGCGCAGTGAGTGACAACTTTTTTTTATCACAAATAATGTGTCTCTGTACAGCTAGCTTTGCTAACATCACATCATCGGAGCTTACCTTTCTTTGAGCTACTTTTCTAAGTGACGAAAAAAGTTAGATGTTGTCTCCACCGTCTGTGAAAGCGAAGCGTTACTGAGTTAGCTGTGGCCATCGGATTTCTTATGATTTAAGCAGCGCTATGCTATTACTGACGATTAGACAGACATCTTCTGCCGCTCAGAGAAAACAACTGCGCATGTCTCAGAGCGCCGCGTGCGAGTGAAAGGTGGGGAGGAGAGGGGAGTAACAGAAACACGTTATTGGTTGGATTTTAATCAGTGCGTTTTGCATCCAGTGAAAATAAAGATGTTAACAAATAAAGTGGACAGTATGCTGTACGTTTAGTGATATTTTCACAGTTGCGGTCTCGACTGGTCTTGAAATAAAATGCCGAGTCNTGGGGGGAGGGGTTTGATATCAATTAATATCAATTAATTAAGGCCATCAATCAATCATCCGATTAAAATTTGACAGAAGGGTATATATATATCTCTCTCCGGGATATAAGGACTTTTTTAATTTTCTAAACGAAGTGAAGCTAAGGCTCAGTTTAGCAGCCAACATGATGGAAGGACTGGAGCGGTTAAAGAGGAAACGGTCGACCATCCGAACTGCAACGACGAAGCTGTTAACCCGACTAGAGGAGGAGGTGGGCAAAGAGAGTCCAGATATTGATAAACTACGTGAGTTCCTGGCAGTTTTATCTTCTAGAGAGAAAATTTGATTGGATTTGGACAAGAGCATAGAAGATGAAACGTCTATAGAAGACTTGGACACTGAGATAATGAACTCACAGGACTACACGGACCGGATTCTCATTTGGAAGGTTCGCACCACCAACATTATCAGGGCTGTGCAGAGACCAGTAAAGGGGCAGGTGCTCAAAAAAAGGGCACATCGAGCCACATTTTAGAACAGAATATTAAGAAAGTCACAGAGTTTTCAGAGTTTAATAAACAATGATAAATTACAAATGGTGAGATATACAACTAGAGTTATTACATCTTATCATAATAAAAACATAACAGCTGCCTTGTAATATTAAATATATTGTTCACTACCATAAACTGCATGTTGATCATGGTTAGAACCTTTATTTCTTTGTTCTTACCTACGGTCCTCGTTCTGACCCAGTTGGTCAACAATCCACCACCTTTGGCTGCTTGTAGCAGATCCTTTCTTTTTTGTTTTCTGACATCTTTCTTTATGTGGCATCTTTGAACTGAAAAAAGCAAAATATAATGAATTATGATCAGAACTCTGTATTAAACCACACTACCAATTCTTTGCCCTTGTGTTTAAACCAATATGTTTTTCAGTTCGTTGCACAACATAATATTAATTTCAGAGAAAATGAGACCTTTGCTTTGGGATTCAATTTGTTTCACAATTATTCTATAAAAAAACTAACCTCAATTAAATAAGATTGTGATCAAAACATTTTAATTGTAACAATTTTTTTAAACAAAAAAAAGTTGGGCTTAAAAAACTTATTTAAATTAAAATCACAAATTTTTGTCTCGTGAAGTGAAAAATTATTAGTAAAACAAACTTTTTTTGCACATGTCACAAATCTTTACTTGCCATTCAAAGTTTTTGTTTGTGATTCAAAGTTTTGCTTGCGATTCTCACATGACGTTGTGGGCAGGGCCTAAACATCGCAACAAAAGATTCCTGATGTGTGCAAATAAATTTTATGTTTTACAAATAACTTTTTAAGTTCACGAGACAAAAATTAGTTATTTAATTTAAAAAAAAGTTTTTAAACATAACTTTTAGTTTAAAAAAAGAAATAATTACAATTCCAAATGTTTTGATAACAATTTACTTAACTGAGGTTAGTTTTGCTTTTTTTTTTCATTTAATAATTGTGAAACAAATTTAACTGCATACTCTGCGAACCAGACCCTAAACTTTCTTACTTGGGTTTTTTCCCTTTCATTAATGGCACGCTTTTATTGGACAGGAGCAGCTTGATTGAATATTGCATGCTTTATATCTATCATGCTAGTTCAGGGAGTGTTATTTTTAATTCTAAATGAATATCCTTGTTGGACTTTTATTTAAGTGCTATTCTCCTTCAAGATGCATTTACCTAACGCCAGAATAAATTCAATGTATATTATCCAGCAAAGGAAATTAGAAGACATGTGTCCATTATGGAGATAATCGGTTTTGGACGGGCGATGTTCCCCTATTGCATAAGCGATACTGAAGAATGACTGATACCATTAACGATACAGGGAAGAAGCTTTTTAGTTACCTTGTTTTGCTAGCTAATGCACAACAAAAGCCTAATGTCTGCATGATAAAAATACTGAATCAATAGATAAGAACAGTTTTTCCTCACCTTAGACCCTGCTTTAAATACACTTTGAAACCACGACAATGCTTGTATATCTATATAGTTATCATATTATAAACAATTTAATGACTTATTTTCGTCATAACTTGTTGCCTCTGCTGAACTGACAACTCCACTGACGGTCTGACTTCTTAATGTGCATGCGCGGGCATGCTACTCACTGCATGTATGCTATCCTGACAGCGTATGGATATCTGACAGAACAACGGCTCTCAGCGACACTCCAGTCCTATCTAATAAGTAAAGAGATGAGCAGATTAATCCTACTGTTCCTGAATGTCGCAGACTTTTGTACAAAGCGTTGTCCCATATATGCGACAAGTCAGTCAACACCTCCGCACAATAATTCAGCGCAGTGAGTGACAACTTTTTTTTTTTATCACAAATAACGTGTCTCTGTACAGCTAGCTTTGCTAACATCACATCATCGGAGCTTACCTTTCTTTGAGCTACTTTTCTAAGTGACGAAAAAAGTTAGACGTTGTCTCCACCGTCTGTGAAAGCAAAGCGTTGCTGAGTTAGCTGTGGCCATCAGATTTCTTATGATTTATGCAGCGCTATTCTATTACTGATGACTAGACAGACATCTTCTGCTGCTCGGAGAAAACAACTGCGCATATCTCAGAGCGCCGCGTGCGAGTGAAAGGTGGGGAGGAGAGGTGAGTAACAGAAACACGTTATTGGATGGATTTTAATCGGTGCGTTTTGCATCCAGTGAAAACAAAGATGTTAACAAATAAAGTGGACAGTATGCTGTACGTTTAGTGATATTTTCACAGTTGCGGTCTGGGTGGAGGTTGGGGTTGGTTTTCTCCTCTAGGTGGAGTCCTGGAGACGGCT
>NW_006800963.1:0-10457 GCF_000485575.1 Poecilia formosa | reverse complement strand
CATATTTCAAATTTATTTTCTTAACACTCCCTAACTATTAGTAACGTTAGGTTGTTTGGACTCTGGTCCTTTTCATGTTTGATAATATAGCAGCCATTCAGCCGGGCTTTGTAAGGTTGGTGAAGACTGTGTTTATCAAAGGACAACACTGTGGAATTCCCAGTACCAGTGTGGTTGTGAGTTTTTGAGCGACCTGACGAGTCTGCCGCCTCCTCTCCTTTCTTAAACACAGCCTAAGCGTTGGAGAGCTGCATTTACATCTACTATTAAAGACAGTTAAACTTTGCCTTTATGAATCCTTTAGTGCAGTGCTTATCAAACATGCTGCTGTTTCATTCTCACTGGTTTGAGTTATTTTGCACAGAAGATTTGTTGTGAAGAAGATAGCAAGATGTAGAGTGAGAAACAAAAGTCAGGAGATGAACAACAGGAAGTGAGTGAAAGAGATATGAAAACTGAACATGAGAGAATAAAAAGGAACAAAAGAAGCAATGGTCTGAAGTGGCAGCTGAAAACTGAAATGTTCCACTTCAGATTGTCACTTCACTAAGAGCTGGTGAGGTACGAAGACAGGAGGAAGCGGGGGAAGAAAGTCTTAAGGCAATATCCTTTGGCAAAGAACAGAGTTAAGTGTTCACAGTGAAAAAGGAATGGTTGATTCTCCTTGAAGAAGCAGTTACTATGACAACCAGTTATTTTTCCTGTGTTTTATTATCCCTACTCACCACACTCAGGCAAACAGGTAGACCTTAGCATCAGTGCATCAGGTTTACAGTGGTGTTGAGCAGGAACAGACCTGAAATCTAGTGTTATCTAGAGCAGGCCTGTTACCAAAGAGTGAAATATTACATGAATAAATATATGATTTTATACCTCTGATTCAACTTGCAAAGAGTTGGTCAGCGAATATAAGCAGAGTTTGATTACTGTAATGAGAATAAAGAGTTTTCCACTGATTTCTAAGAAGGGTAAAAATCTTGTCTTTTCTACTGAGCTGTGTGCTGGGATTTGGTGCATCTGTGTTTCTCCTTCTACCTCCTTTCTACAGGGTGAGCCACTCCAGCTCATCTTCATGAAGTCCAATCAGGAGGTGCCTTTAAGAAGATATGGATCCCTGCACAGACACTAGATGGTTCTCTCGCATCCTGTGGAAACCTGGGCTAAGCTGCTTGCTGATTTCATCTGATCCTAGTGTAAGTATTCACCTTATGCTTGTCCTCTTCTGCAGTGCCTCACCCCCTGGTTTGGCCACATCTGGGACCAGTGATCAGCCATCTTCATGCTTGTCCCTTCTCACTCCACTGTCATCCGGTGGCACACTACTGGATCTGCACATCAAGTCCTTCTGGACTTTCCTTTGCCTGTAAGACTGCCTGGTTCCACCACTCTGGATCATTTATTGTCAGCTCACCTGTTCATCCTCCAACATTTCACCATCATCATCCATCCCTGGAAACACCAATCAGAAAACACCGTGGGTTGCCCACCTGATCACAGCCTTTCTTTCTGTCTTTACTTTAAATCAGTCTTCCTTAAGGGTCCTGCATTGTTAAGTAGAACTGCTGAAAATAGTTGTCACTTTTGTATTTGCGTCATTTTATTCTTGGCGCCCCTTCTTGTCACAACCTCTCTGGTGAACTCATCGGCCACTGCTGTTTACGAAACTACTGTGTGTTTTGTCTAAAATTCACAGGTAGGACTGCTCGTCTGTGTTATGGATATATGATGTCCTTCCTCTGTCCGTGGAAGAAGTCCTTCCAAGCAGCAATGTAAGTGTGTGCTTCACACACGAGCAGCAGTGTGCATGTAAGCACACTGCTGCTCGTGTTCTCCTCATTCTGCTCCCCCTCTTTAGCTTAGCAACTAGCTAAAATAGATAGAAGGAAAACACATAATTTATTTATTCTCAACACAGGCCACAGATTTTAAGCTTTTCTATGTGAAAAATGTGGCAGTCATGTGTCAATTATTTTGTTTCTCACAGTCACATAAATATAAGTCCAAATTTATCCTTGCCTATGGCAGATTTACACCTATGAGCAAGATGTTTGCTTCTGACAGGACAGACATCTCACAAAAGACAAAACATTGTAAAAGGTGTTTCCTGTCATAATGTAGGATGTGGTTGGACCCAGAATGCAGATCAGTTCAAGGCTAGAAGAAGTTAATACGTTTAATAACATTGATAAGGAAGAAGTTACAATAACTGATAGGAAAACACAGTATTCCATGGCAAAGGAAGAGAGAATGGAGAAGTAAGGGGGGACAAAAGAAGTTTAAAATACTGAGAGCTTGATAACTATGCAATGGACTAATTAGAGAGAAAGAAGGAGTAAATAACTGGGCAACAGACAGGACAAAAAGCTAAACTAAACTAACAGTAACTAAACACAATAAGTTTAAACATAAAACAACTGAAAGCCAGCATGGTTGGGCCAAAGTGTCGACAAGTGGTCAGGTGGATGTTTGTTTTCAAGCAGACCTTTCACGGTCCACAAGACACACTGAGCCGGACTCCCTTCCTCCTGCAGTGACCTCATGCTGTGATTTACAACAGAATAGTACACAGCCATCATGGCAGAGAGGAACAACTATTACGAGTTCACAAGTTCGTAGGAAGAGTAAGTAATAATTGATGATACAGAAAATTTTGTTTTATTTACCATGTTATAAAAAGAAAGAATGGAAGGCATCGATGAGCTGTTGTCCTGCTGCTCTCTGACTGACAAACTGCTGGTCTTACTATCTGTGTTACCAGACTGTTGTGCTGCACACATTTTCCCTTCTGTGCAGCATCCAGGTCCGTTTACCAGTTCTGAGACCCAATCAAAACCCCTCAGTTTCATCATCTTGAGAAATGAGCTTTGGTTGAGTATAAACCAGGTTTTAATGTTGAAAATGATCAAATGTTAAAGTCATATGAATAGAACAGATACAGAGTGACATTCAGCGTCCAGCGTTGGGCTCCAATCAGCTCACCTTAGGGCGACACGGAGTGAAGTCAAGATTGTAGCGATTTCTGCTTTTATCTTCTCCCTCTCTAAGGAGTGTTGGTCTGCTTAACCAGCTTTTATGTGTGACTGTCACCAGTTTTACATGTTATGGTTAAGACTAAATAAAATAAACAAAAGCTGGTTTGTTTATTTTAACCAGCAGACCAACACTCCTTAGCTAGAGGAAAGTACATGTTAGGAAATGCAAATGAGAGCTATGGGTAGAGGAAAGGTCACACTGGGTATCGAACGCCCTCTTTGGGGCGTAGCTTAGGCTAACAAAGGAGATCACAAACTCTTCTGGGGTGCCATTTTGTCTGTTGGCTCTTAAAGGTAGCAGGTCATAATGGACCAGCTGTATTTTAATAAATGGAATTCATGAATTCAACTCAATGACTCTTCTTTAATCTCATATATCAAGAACTCAGCATGGAGAACGGATGATTCTCTACATCTGCATCTTTATTCAGTCTCCTTTTGTGTCATACCTCTAATTAAAACTAACTTCTTTCAGAAATCACCTGATTAGTAAGTCGAGTTCAAATGTATTTAATTCAATCTTTGTATGAATCCAGATGTTCTGTAAAGGCCTCTGACGTTTGCTAGATTCTGTAATTGAACAAACAGAACAAGACAAAAACTTTTAAGTGAAGGGCAGTGTTAGGCTTGGGTATAAAGTAATATCCCGAACCTTGAATATCTCACACAGAACATCTCATTGTATTGTCCAGTCCATCACCTTAACATGTAGACCATGAAATAACTTCAAACTGACCTGGGGCCTCTGGTAGCTCTTGAGGAGCTGCAGATGCACACAGCTCAGGTGGTGAAGTCTTTTTGACAGGACAACTATTAGCTTTACTGGAACAGAGTTGTGAAGAAAACAGTTGTCGGAAACAGTACAAGTACATTTGTTTTTATAGAGCACCAATTTGAAACAAGTCATTTTGAGATACTTTACAAAAAAAGTTATTTCAGTTCCGTCATACATGCATTCCAATTGTTCCTAGTTAATAAAACAATGCATTTAGTTCAGTTCATTATTGAAATTAGTTTAAAAAGTTTTTAGTCTAAGGAAACACAGAAGATTACTTTGAGTCATTGTCTTGCAGCAATCACTCATACTGTTGTAAGTATTGTTAGCAGTTGCCAAAAGACAAATCAGGGACACAGCAAACAAGTGGTAGAGGGTTACTTGTGACCAAAGCTGAACCTTTTGCTCTACATACAAAAAGCTGTGTGATGAGAGCAATGACTACCTTACAACCAGTCCTCGGTCTGAGGCTGAACTGGAGGGTCATGTGAAACCAGGAGGCACCACAGGAAAAGCCTCTCTTTGTTTTGCAGCTGTTCTCATGTAAAACGGAACCCTCTCTCCCTCCATCCATCCTTTAGTCAATTGATCTTCCTCAGGATTAAGGCAGATTTTGGCTTCCAGCACACTTTTTATCCTACATTTTGTCATCTTTTATAACAATAAGGTGACCTAATTGAAACCCCATTCCTCTGCTGAGGAGTCCTCCGCCACGGCCATCTTCCTGCATCATCTCCACCCCTCACTGCTCCTTCGGCCTATCCACCAGACTATCCATTCAGGCACTCTTCCGTGTGTCCATCCTCCAACAATTCACCAATTACTGCCAGAACCTAAACAAAAGCACAGAACTGCTCTTCACACTCTTAAGTACCTGAGCATTACTCCTGAAGACACACCTCATCCAAGAATCCCCACCTAGGACTTAACAGCATGGGAACTTATATCTCCACCATTCTTAAAATCCAAGTCAGCTTCAGTTTTTCTCAAGTAACCATTTGTTGTTCTTCCTCTGCAAACCCGTACCCAATTTCTCTCTCCCACCGGATGTAGTCTGATTCTTTGTATTCTAAATAAACATTCACTTCCCAATCAGTTTGTGTTCATAACTGTGCTCTAGTGTCTTTTCCATCCAAATATGTCAGTGATTGTTTTGTGGTTTTGTTTGGACCTTCTTAATCTCTACATTTGCTTTGGTTCAGATCCTGTTTGTTCAAAAACTACTTAAGTTTAACAATAACTTCATTTTGGATTTCACCAATGGTTGTGCATCTGTGTTCTGTGTTCCTTTAACTGCCTTTCTTTGCTGGAAATGCACATGGCTTCATCGCTACGTTTGCATGTGTGGTAGACACAAAAAGACTCCAGACCGTGATTTGAACCCAGGACTTTCTTGCTGCAAGGTAACAATGCTACTAACTGCTCCAATGGATGGGATTGATTATTAGCCAGTGATATTAGTGGGTTATTATGGAACGTTGATGGCTCCTATCTATTTTAGCTGTAGCTTCATATGAATGACCACATTAATTTCTGTCTAACTGAACGCTACAATAAATGAACAAAATAATGGAACTTAGCTGTGACTTTCTCTCACTGTTAAGCTAGTTGTGCTGTTGCAGGGACTTATGTTATGGCTGAAAATATCAAAATAAATGCACTTTCTTTTCTGCTTCTGGAGTGAGAAAAAATGTTTAGCAATATTAATAAAAAGTCTCCAGTTCAGAATAAGGAGAAGAAAACCCTCCAAGCCCTATTTGATGCACTGATTTCTCCAAGGCAACATAGAAACATGATTTAAGGCTCATATGATGTTTTATCTCAAAGCAAACTGAATCACAAAATGTTACACTGTCTGTTCCAAGGAAAAGGAACTGCTGCTGTGACTTCTTCCTGCTGCTGCATTTACTCTGGTAAATGCAGCAGCAGGATTGAACTTAAATCACATTTAAGTTAAACATTTTTTCTCAGATGTATGAAAGTCATGGTTAGAGACATGCACTCATGTTTTTTTTTTTTTTGCATACTTTATGTTCTGTGCCATTCAGAAAGAACATAAATAAAGGAATTCTTTTGTCACATCCACTCCACTTTACATGGAAGGATCCGTCCATTATGCTAATTGATTTTTGTCCCAAGGCACACCGGAAGTAGTGGCATCCAGGATTCCACCCCGATTTTGCCTTCTTTCTATTGCAGAGGACTCCCCTGTTCAGACCACCTGCTTATTTGCTTTAGTTTTCTTGTTTTATTTCATGTTTGTGCTCAATAAAGAGTGTAGTTGTTGTTGAAGTCTGTGTCTCCCTGTCTTTTGTTTCCGCTCAACGAGCCGGGGCGTAACACAGTCACTTTGTTCACAAACAGACATTATTTCCGTCTCCATCAATCAGTGGAGACGGGTCTTGGATGGATCTTCTGTGACACTCAAAGTTATTCAAAACCTCAATTTAGTTTGGGGAGTGACCCATTTCACATTATTAGCGTGTATTTCTGCATTTATGAAACTGTTTTGTCAAGGACAGCGTACACAAACACATTCCCTCTCCCTACTTGTCATATATGGATGCTTAGTCAGGTGGGTCAAAGGTCAAATGTTGAAAATTGGACCACACTGCTCAGTTAAAGAAGTGCAACTGTTGTGTGCATCAATGTCTGCTTCGTCTTCTTGGATTTTTTGCCATTTGTTATCCATCCTTATTGTTATTAATTCTTCAAGTACTTCAATGACTCATGTCTATGCTTTTATTTTGAAGTGGTTCCTTTTATTGGAAGGAGGTTTGTTCCGTTTATTTCTTCTTCTTGACGTTCAGTTGATCTGTTTGTTGTTTACTGTTGAGACTGGTGCCGCAGTCATTGACGATGTAAGTTGTGGTGTTAGTCATGTGTCATGAATAGGTGGATGTTGGTTGTCACTTCTGACAGCACTTATTTAGTTACAAGTGTGTTCTATAGTTTTTGAATGTCTGTTTTGCTCTTAATGGTTGGAATCTAGTGTTGAAACTATCTTTGTATTTGGCTGTTGGTCTTGAGATTTGGGCAGTTGGAAATAGACTGATTCCAGGTGCTGTTCTGCATCATTCAAATTTAAACAGTGCTTTAGAAAGGGATTAATGCTGATATTTAAAGTTTGTTTGCTCACTGATGTTAATTTTTAAATGGTAATTTGAATCTGTATTATTATTGTATTTTCAGAAATGCTTCAATTTATTTGCACCGTCCTGTCAGTAATTCTTCAGTAAACCATTTAAACACCCTGATGACCAGCCTGCTTTCTGACCGAAGCCCTATCGTGATCAGTTAAGAAAATCCAGCAACAGAGGTCAAATCCTCAACACTTATTTTTTTTCATTATTATTAAACATATTGAAAACTTGTACAAAACCATTTAACATGTAATCATGACAGAAAGTACATCCTTATTCTTTTAAAACATTTTTATGAAGCTTTTTCTCATTATTAATGGATCGCATACACCTAATGTCCAAGTGTGTGTAACCTTATAGCCGCCACCTACCATATTTGTTTCTATGTTGTATTATGCAAAAATAAGAACAATGTATTTACAATTGTGACGTTACGATGACATCAGTGAGGTTGATGTAATTCTACGATATTAAAATATCCATGTGCCTGTTGTTAAAAACATGAGCAGAAATGAAGGTAAAATCACAGCATATATTCATATATTAAGTAGAATTAACAACATTGTTAAAATGATAAATCGACTGTGCATGGATTGTAGCGCTTTTTAAATGCTGTTTAAAAAAATTACAATAGACTCATCCTCTTCGTTCCTAGGTCATCAGTTTGATACGTGTAGGGAGAGCTATGGCATTCAATGAGAGCACCTGCAAGTAGATTACTGACTAGAAGGGGGAACCCAATGCGTCAACATGTGAGTCAGAGGGAACCTGACTCACATGTTGAGTCAGGAAAACTGGGATGCACCATGTAGGGCAGTGGTCCCCAACCCCTGGGCCGCGGACCGGTACCGGTCTGTTGACCAATTGGTAACGGGCTGTGCAAGAAATAATTAAATATTTCCGTTTTATGTATTATTTGAGTCTGGAGGATCTTTTATTTTGAAAATCCTTTAACCGGATTCTCTCGGTTACTTGCGCGCCAAAACTGAGCCCACAAGCAGCAAAATGTGTAAGAAACAGATCAGATGTCTTTGGAAAGTTTCTTTGCAAAAGGGTAAAAGGCCCAGAGAAGAGACAGGAGGATGGATTTATCCCGGACCGGTAGGTGAGTCCCACATTATAAGCCGCTCTGTGTAACATGCGGCGACCGGCTGCTAATGAGGCAATGAAGCTTCAAACTGCTTCACCACGTAGAGACCAAGCAGGCTGTGGATATAAGCAACACTTCAGGTGTCATTGTCTCCATCACTCACAGATGGAACCGTCTCGTTGCAGAGAAACAAGCTCAGGGCTCCTGTTAGTCATTATCGTGAGTTAAAATTTTTACGAAAGTAAAATGCTCGTTGTTGTGTCACATCTGTATCTTATTTTGAAGGGATATGTAAACGTTACCATAGCGACCAGAGTCAGAGAGCGATTGGGCAGTGGTCGAGAGGAGATGAGTAGAGCTTGTGAGTCTTAAGTCTGGTTTAGACGGCAAGATTTAAGGATTGTCGGCCGATTCTCCAAACCTCTGTGACCACAGAGCTGATAAAAATACAACAGGTTCGATCGGTTCGTGTTCAGCCACACAGCAGGAGCAACACGAACCAATTCCAGTCACAAACATCCCAATTCCAGAGGATAATCCAGTAAAACCCCCAACATAGCATACGGGAATTTAGAATAACCAAACACAGATGATGATGTAGAAACAATAGTGATAGTTTGTGGAGTCATTTTAAGAGATAAAAGAAACAAAAAGTAAAGGCGGTGGATAAAAGACAACGGGAGCAGCCGCTCTATTTGCTGCACTATGATTTGGAGGTGACTATGTTTTTCAGTTAACATTTTTAACTGAATAAACATAATAAACATATATAATATTGACCTTTATATATAATAATAAAGATTTCCACATATCCAGGTTGAAAGTAAGGGGGTACGGCAGATTTAGCGGGGGTATGCAGTACCTGCAAGAGAGAGGAGCGGCTGTCTACTGTAAAAAAATCAATGGGTTCACTGTGCAGCCGTGACTAATTAGTAGGTGCACTAAAGATTAGGTTTTCAAGAACAATCTAAAACATGACTTAATCGGTTAATAAATAACTTTTTTCCCCATTTCATATTGTTTCTTCATACTTTGATAGAGCAGCGGTGCAACACGTCGATCTCGGCATTAGATGACAAACTGAACGCCGCCAGGATGCTGAGACCAGCACGTCCTCCTGTGACTCGTTTAAAACGCTCATAACTTTATTAAAGAACAACAAAAAAATCAACAAAACGTGTTCAAATTAATGACCCAACAATAATAATAATCTCAGTGATTATTGTTTCAACAAGGTGTTGCGCAATTCTGTGCGTTTCGGTTCCATTACCAAATTAACGAGCAGAGCAGGAGTTTAAAAGGAACTAATCAACCACCGCTGTGTTCAGGGAGGATTATTAATGATCGTAAAATAAATATCAAGCCTGCAAACCTAATATCGTAACGGACTGAATGTTATGTTTTTAATATAATCTCTGGTCGGCTTGTGGACTGCAGGAGGTTGCCATGGCAACGGGTGTGCCTAAATGACTAAGAGAGACGGAGAGTAAAAAGGTGCGAATGGTTTAGAGTTAATCACCTGTTCAGGTTATTTTACCTTTGTTTACCTTTGCTGTGGCTCTTTACAGCCGCTGTAGTTTCTGAACATTCAATAAACAACAAACTTGGACCAATTACCTCGTTCTTTGTGACTATACGTCATTTACAACAAACATCAAACATGGTAAATATGTTTCATTAAGTATTTAACAAACAAATGGCTTCTCCAGTGATAATTATGTGAAATTAAATTAATTGTCTAATATAAAAAAAATAGTTTGGAGCTGTCGGGCTCAGAGTCTGAGAGGCTTTTCCTCTATCAAACTAATTTTTATTTTTTTCCTCTTATTTAGTGGAAATATTGATGTTAATGAGATTTTCTCCAAAATAATAACCTTTTTCAACCTTTATAGCTCCACTGTTGAAAATGAGGCTCTAACATTCACAAATGATATTGAAATAAAATCCAGTCCAACATCTGGTTTGAGGTGATTCCTCTGGAACCTGTTGGAGGAAAAATATCCGAACTTCAGAAGATGAGCTTTAACTTAACAGAGCTCTGTGGTTCCTCCTATCAGTATGAGAGTCGGGGTGAGGAGGCGCCATGTTAGGAAGAGAAGTGGAAGCTGCAGGATCTTCAGAACAAACAAGTCATGATGCTGGACTACTGATTATCCCTCTGTCTGGACACAGGATCAATATAACCAGCTTAAAAACTAAAATGAATGGTTATATACCAGACATGGAAAACTGGGATGCACTCCATGCCATGATGTTCAGAATTTAGGTCTCATGGGATCTCAAGGTGTCAACATTGCAGCCAATGGGCTGAGGGAAATACAGCTCCATTTTGCAAGAGATACCCAGCTTTAATTGCTTTGCAAAGAAATTAATCAGCACAGAAACTCCAAAGCACACAAAGAAGCAATATATATATA
>NW_006800962.1:56288-60407 GCF_000485575.1 Poecilia formosa | reverse complement strand
ATAGGGCAGATTATTTCTGTTTAGGTTTTATTTTAATTGTTTTGTATGACTGTAGATTTATTTTATTAGTGAACATCAGAGAATTTTGGTTTTGTTTAATGCATTTCTGTCTCAGTTCGCGCCAAGCTGCGCTGGGGAGAGGGTGTTTGTGGAGAATCCGGAGCCCAGGAGCTGCTTTGTTTAAAATGTTCTTGTTTTGAACAGGAATAAAATTATCCTGAATCCTGATTCCGGTGTGATTGACTTCCTGTTGCCAACCGCTACATTTGTTAGGTTCGCTCGCTTCTCCTTCCGCCTCTGCTCACCAGTTCGTCGCCTCATCTCACTGCGCGAGAGGCAACTGCGTCATGCGTCACAGCAAAAGGTCAAAGGTAATAAGGTGACCGGCTTATTATGTCGTACAAAAAAAAACAACAACAAAAAAACCTAATAATTTTAGTACATGTTCTTATGTGTCAGAAGAGGGCTTAGAAAATAATAATACCAAAAATAAATAAATAAATGACCAAAAAGGCACTTGGGAGCAAGAAGTAAAAGGGGCAGGTGCTGAAGCCCCCTCTGCCTGATTTAAAGTGAACACAGCACAAATAATCTTGCCACCATTGCTGCTTTTCTGAACACCCATTTTAAAGGATGCAGACCCTAAATTTGGACCCAGCTGTTTTTGTTCGACTCCCTCTAGTGGTCTGGAGCACTTCCGTTTTCAGCACTTTTTGTTGACATCTTTCTTCTGTTTGCTGCCTTTCATTTGTGGTTGTAGTCTTTTTTTGTTTGCTTCATTTGCTTTTAGTTTGCGTCTTTTAATTTGATTGCTGCATTTCATTTGTTTGCGTTTTTTTGTTTGCATGCTTTCTCTGTTGCTGCACATTTGCACCTGTCGGCCACCGTATTTTCCTGACCACCGATATTCCGGACTGAATGAACAGCAATGGCGCATATGTGACTTTCGATAAATCATGTAATGTCCAGTCTAGTACTAGTAACATATATCCATCAATGCTGCTGGCGCTCTGTCCTTCTCTCGCACTTCCCGCTACTTAGCAGTGGGTGTCAGGTTACATTGTGTTGCATTCAATGTTGTTGGAAAATAGAGTTTCATGCGCTTAATGTCCGATTTGCCATAACTATTTATTGAATTCATTGTTGCTAGCTGGGGTGGCAACAGGGGTGGCAAGGCTCTCGTTTGGGGTGGCAACTGCCACCCCATGCCATCCCAGTAGATCCGCCCCTGAACATGAGATTGTGATTGACAGCACTAAAACTCTCTTGCCACTGACTGGTTGTTTCTAACACTGGGAGAAAGCAGAGGAAATAGATTTTTCATACATTACCTCTCATACCATACTGTCACAACATAATGACAGTTTTAAAAAAATATGTGAAAAAAATATTTATATAAAAGTGACATACTGCAGCTTTAATTTCACTCAGGAGAGGACAGGTCAGGAGGGACGTGGGTTAGAGCTGTTGCTGACTGACTAATCTGTTTTTAAGTGGTAAAAGGTACAAGGGAACAAGTTAAATATATGAATATGTTGGTAATTTTCTTTCCTTAATTTATCAAATGTTAGTAAAATGGAGGGAAACAGCAGTCTGTAGCTAACTATGCTAAATGGTTGATAATCTCACACAGTCTACCCACCTCTCTTGGAGAAAAACTGGGTTATAAATTAACACTCTTGCCTTTTTCTCTCTTTTGTTTTTGAAAACCTGATTTTATAACTTTTCTTAGCAGCACAGCAACAGCCACAGTCTTTCGTGGCCGCAGCTTCTGCTGACTGCAGCTGCATACAGCGTCACTCTCAAGCCCTCCAAGCAAGAATGAACCATTTAACACAGACCCAGGGGGGTTCAGGGCAAAAACAGATGTGTGTTTTTTGGTCTGGGAGTGGTAACATTAATTTTTTACTGCTGAAAACAACCTTTGAAAATACAATATGACTAATGTTGTATTTCACAGGGCCCCAATTTTAATTTTAATTTCTATGAACAAAAACATAAATTGTAGAGGGCCCCCTCTGGTCAGGGCCCCTACAATTGTCATCACTTTCCCCCCTATACCACGCCCCTGCTTCTATGTACCCTCATGGCGTGTTTGATTCCCCTGGTGAAAGATTTGTGTGCTTGCTCTCTGTTCTGTGACCAAGTAGTTTGCCAACTATGTGAATGGAATTAAACCCTTCCTATAAAACTGTAAGGTGTATTTTGTAAGAGGCTCGTTTTCCTGACTGTTCAGTCAGCGGAGACTTCGAACGCTGTAGAGCCTTAGAATAAATACTGATTGAGAATATATTCTCTATCACATGCCATTTATTTTCTAAAAGACTCTGTTTGAATGAAAAAATAAATTGTGCATAAAAGTGTTACCGACTTCTGAGTGTGGCCATGGATTTGGCCATCACACTCCCTCAGTTGACCTTGTCTGAGAGGGGCCCAAATGTTGTTTATCACTTGACTTATCTTGCACTGAATTTAAATGTTTTGTTTGCTATTTTTAAATTGAAGTTTTTTCTCATTTTTGAACACCTTTTGTCCATGTTTATTTCTGACCCCTTACAGTTTATTATACTTTTAACTTAAAATTTTTGTGTTATTTTCATGCTTTACATGTTGTGAGGTTTTTAATTTGTGTAATTAATGACTTGGGCTATCTCAGTAAAGTTTTAATTTAATTAATTTAATTTAATTTAATTAAAACTTTGGGCTGCACAGTGGCGCAGTTGGTAGAGCTGTTGCCTTGCAGCAAGAAGGTTCTGGGTTCAATTCCCGGTCTTTCTGCATGGAGTTTCCATGTTCTCCCTGTGCCTGGTGGGTTTTCTCCAGGTACTCCAGTTTCCTCCCACCGTACAAAAACATGACTGTCAGGTTAACCCGTCCAGGGTGACCCCGCCCCCCACCCAGAACGATAGCTGGAGAGGCACCAGCTCCTCCCAACCCCACTGAGGGACAAGGGTGTAAAGAAAATGGATGGAATTAAAACTTTATTTGGAGGATTTTCAAGAATAGAATAATTTGCCAATTTGTTTCTACAGCTAATTAATGGTATTAATATATTTTAGTAATTAAAAACTGAACTCATGAAGAATTTTTGTAAATACCATCAAAATTTATTAGGACATTAGCAGCAGCAGATGATATGACATGCAAAGTCGGCTTTTTCAAGGCAGTGAGAAGAATGCTTATGAAGAAGTAGTAAAGCATATTTGATCAATGAAGAATCACATAACGGTGTCATGATGTTTCTTGTAAGGCCAAAATGCAGGAGGCAGTCAGTGAATTAGAAGATTTAATAAAGAATATGGAAAAACAAACTTACAAAACTGAGTGCGAGCCAGATACACAAATATCTGGCGAGTAGTGACAGAGAAAGAGAAGCATAAATACCAGGGAAGTTGTGAGCTGAACAAAAGGCCTGGACTGATGAGCAAACTGGTTGCAGGTTGTCAAAGAGCAGTGGAGTTTTGAGACTCTGCATCTTCACATCACAAGCTGCTGTGGCCTTGGTGACGACTGAGGGTCTGCATCCTTCACAGCCCAGAGGACCATCTTCTCTTTCCAGAGGATGAAGACGCAGACCTGCAGGAAAATGTTGGGTTCCCAGCATGTGAAAGGTCTGACCTCGAGGAGGGGGTGTCGAGAAAAGTCGAGCTCATCCCACTTCCCCATGCTGGAGATTTTAGTTTAATAATAACAATAAATAAAGTTATCTTTAAAACTGATTACACAGGTGACATCAAGACCCAACAGTAGAGTCAGACGGTAATAAAATTAATCTGGTTGTGTGTGTGTTATTGTGTCCTGCTTTAATTCTACTTTTTTCTATATAATCATAAAAAATCATAGTCAGTCAGACAGAGAGTTATGCAACAGGAAGAGCAGGTTTCCTGGAAAAAGAGGAAGTTTCCAGCCTGCAGTGATTAAATATAGTTCAGATTGCTCATTTTGAGCATTAAAGGTTTAAGGAATAAAATCTAAACATTTTGAGTAATTGGATAAAACCCAGAGTAAAATACGTAAATTAATAATGATAACTTATAATTAAGTTAATGATTAATATTGGTTTAACCAGTGGTTGATGTTGGTTTGATTATAAGAATATTTACACTTATACTTATGAAA
>NW_006800962.1:53559-55288 GCF_000485575.1 Poecilia formosa | reverse complement strand
TAAATCTCGGCAGATTTAGGAAACTCAATTCACCCGTTAGACGGAGAGCTGGTAGCACATCTCCCTCCTCTGACAAGGGGAAGTAGAGAGAAAGAAGGGGGGGGGGGTGGCGCAACAACAAGGTGTGAGTGGAGGGAGGAATGCAGAGAAACAGGAAATATTCTAACATTAGAATAACTTCTTTAGTCCACAATAAATAGACCAAAGAAACACGATAAACTAGAAATGAGAAAATATGCATCAAAAGAAACAATAAAAATAATTAAACAGAAATAAAACAAAAGACTGAACTGATAATGCTGAGGGACACGCAGTACTCAAACTAGAATAACTACAAAAGGACCAGATGCAATAAAACTAACTAGAATCACTAAAAATGAAATAAAATAAGAGTATAACCATAATAATAATAAAACTAGAATCAAACCAACCTACCAACCCAACAACCCAGGACCCTGACAAACAGATATAAGAAGCCAACTTGTGATTAAAGATGATTTTAAAGCCTCAACCTTCTCTACAAGTCAACTCCACTGATGGATCGTAGAATTCACCACTCCACTTTTCAAACTTAGTCATGTTCAGGATTTCTTTTAGCTTCTTCCGAGTTTCATCTTTGACCTTCTCTATGTTGTCTGGTGTGAATGTGTCAGATTGTGGTCTGGACTGCTGCTTAACTTGGTCATCATTTTTAAACAACTTGCTCAGACTCTCAACTTCAGCACAGTTTCCATAGGGCCACACTTTCGGATCAGTTTCTTGGAAGCCAAAGAGATTTGAACATGATTTGCAAGGCTTCATTTCAGACTTATTTTTGATGTTATATGCCCTGCATGTGGCGTCTCTAGATAGATTAAAGGTTCCATCAAAGTATGGCTTCTTCATCAGGTCAGGATAGAAGGTCATCACTGCTCCAGCTACATATTCATCCCAGTAGAAGCTCAAGCATGAGGCAGCGATCATAATCCTGCCGGATTTTTTGCCGCTGGTGGACATGGAGACTCCATAGTATTTCACTGAATCTGTGTTGTTGACATGAGACACACAGAGAACAGTGGAGGACAACTCTTTATCATGCTTTCTTGTTTCATCCTTCAACTTGCTGATAATTTCTGCCAGTTCATCTTTTATTCCATTTTCATCATTTTGCTGTTTCAGATGAACAATCTGTAACAAAACAAGTATAAATGAGAAAGCAAGGAGTGAAAATATTTCTCAAATAGGGTCATTTTTGATTATGTCTAGAGCTTACACTTAATATGTATTTGTAAAACTTTTGGGTCTCATCTGACCTGTACGGTTCCCCCTAGAGTTCATGGGGTATTTACTTTTCTTTCCATTCCCACATAATGAATCTTACATTTGCATGCTAAAACATGTAATGTTTGTTCCACGTCACAAGTTTTTAATGCTAAATGTTTTGTCATAGGGCTGCACAGAGGCGCAGCTGGTAGAGCTGTTGCCTTGCAGCAAAAAGGTTCAGGGTTCAATTCTTTCTGCATGGAGTTTGCATGTTCTCCTTGTGCATGGTGGGTTCTCTCTGGGTACTCTGGCTTACTCCCACAGTCCAAAAATGTGGCCTCTCCAAATTGTCCCTATGTGTGAGTGTGCTGGAAATGGGCACCAGCAACCCTCCCAACCCCACTAAGGGACAAATGTGTATAGAAAATGGATGGATGTTTTGTCGTATGGATGTTTGGTTATAATTTATTTGTGTGTGTGTGTGTAT
>NW_006800962.1:48379-51187 GCF_000485575.1 Poecilia formosa | reverse complement strand
TATATAAAGCCCTAAATGTTTATATATATATAAACATTTAGGGCTGTGATATGTTTTTGAAGACACTACATGTAGGACTTTGCCAAATAAATATGTCTCACCATATCCAGCATGCATGAAAACGGACTCCTTCTTGGTAGTTGAGAGGAATAAAATTTGAAAGGGTTTGGATACTTCTCCTTGAGATGGTGGTTATTATCATCATCAACACCGTCGAAAATGTCTTTAGGACAAAGTGGTTTATTTTTAATCTTCCCCAAAAATAAGATGCTATGAATCATCTAGAGAGTGAAAAAAAGGTAAATTTTCTGCATACATGACAAACAATAAGTGAGTGAAAGTGTGAAACATTACATTGCAATCATACAAACCTCATCCACTAATTTGGAAGTGACCTCTGGTTCTGAAGACTGGTCTTTCATTTTCAACATTTTTTTAATTAGCAAGGAAGCATTGTTTCTGAAAGTTTGATTCAACTCCAGAAATTCCTCTCTAAATTTTTAATAAAACAAGAAAAACAAGAAAAATAAAAAATAAATCAGGAATTGACATAATCTATTACATTTCTATAAACTGACTGACTTACGCTTTCTGCTCAGCAGCGGCCTGTAAATATGAAACAGTATAATTAAAACATTATAAAGTGCACCTGTTCTTTATGACTACTACAACTAAAAATGTATTATTACTTATATGTTAAAAATATAGTTAAAGCTATTGGTAAAGGTAATCACATACAAAGTTGCCACTTACCATCAGAGCTTCCGGGTAAATGAAACTGAGATGTACCTATAATTTGTTTTCCCTTGTTGGAAACAAGTTTGACTCAGCAAACTGGTCTCCTGAGTGTGACGTAAATAGTTGTTACTGTAAACCCAACCCATCCTATTCATAAAGAGGAAGAAGTATGAAGGCAAACACAGGCTTGTCAGTGCCTGTGTCAGCTGCTTTGTTGACAAGTAAACAAAGCAGGGTGCATTTGATTAAATTTGTACAAGGTGTGGCAGCTGAACAGAAAGTAAAAAGCACAGTTAAACCTTCTCTACTATAGACAATTTCAAGAATAGTATAGCACCAGCTAATTCATAAAACTGCATAAATCTTGAAGTGTAAGTAATAATGTTGCTAATTTGGGGCTTCTAATGATTTCATTATTTGCAGCTGTAGTGATGCTTAATAAAAATGTAGTGCTCATGTTTATTCCAGATTTTTATTTTTCTAATCCACACTGGACCAGTATAAATTACAACTTCATATTCTTCTTAGTGTGAGGATTTGTTGTTTTTTTCCTGTTAATTCTTTGTTCTGTTGAGTCTCCGTGTTGTTCTGTCTACCCCTTGATTAGTTACCAGTGGTGGGAAGTAACAAAGTTAAGTACAATTTTCGTGTATCTGTACTTAAGTAGATTTAATAATGGATACTTTCTACTTTTACTCCACTACATTTTACAGTGAGTATCTGTACTTTCTACTTCACTACATTTCTACAAAACTGTCGCGTTACTCGTCACATCCAAGCCGCGTTGCTCTTTTTTTCCGTTAAAATGTGAAGTTCAGGGTCTTAAGGTGGCGCCGTAAAATCCAAGCAATAACGTGATTTAGTGTCTGTGTCACCCATCGCCTCCACCTTTACTCGCACGCGGAGCTTCAGACATGCGCAGTGGTTTCCTCTGAGCAGGAGAAGATGTCTATGTGATCGTGTCAATTGAAGGAAAGCTTAAAGAAAGGTAATCTATGTGGACCTAATGCTACCAAAGCTAGCTGTACAGAGACACATTTTGCATCTGCGATGAAAAAAAGTTGTCACTCTTGCGCTGAATTATTGTGTGGAGTTGTTGACTGATATATCGCACATATTGGACAACACTGTGACCAAAGTCTGCTGTATAGTTATATGACATTCACGAACGATCCGATTCTTATGGATGGAGCTTTACTAAGTCCTAAAGGACTGGAGCCTCACTGAGAGCCGTTCTTTGTTCTTGTGATTCTCTGGTACACTGCAGTAGCTAATATTATTTTATTTAATTAAAAAATATATAGATTTATTTAAATAAAACAACAACGTAAGAACACAGAGCATGCTCATTGCTCTCTGTTTTCGTCTCCTGTCATGGTGGCAGACGTTGCAATAGGAAGGAGGATGAGAACAGTCACCTCCCTCTGCTTGGTTACTTATTGCTTATTGCGCCTTGGACAGTGTTCATAGTTGAGCGTTGTTTACCGTTTAATGCTGTGTTTAATGGTGCAGACAGTTGTGGTTTCTGACATGGGCAATATGGGTAACCGCCCAGGGCGTTATCTTTTTAGGGATGGCAGGAAACCACCACGGATTGTAGCATAGAGATGAGAACAAAGCAGAATAAAGAAGAGTTTGAATTGACACTAGTTAAATTTATTTCAGCTCTAAGTATTTAATATCTAGGTGTTTTATGGGAATGTGGATCTTTCAGATCAATTTGAGAACTAATTTTGATTGGTACACTTAATTTTATTGTCATGTAGCGCAGGGTGCTGGGCTTGGTCTCGGGTTCGGTGGTCTTAACTACAACTCTGCTATGTGGCTTTTTGGTTCCATGTACTCCCCCACCTTTCTGTTGGTTTTCTTTCAAAATAAAAGCCAGTAGTGGCAAAAAAAGTGAAGTTCATGCTATGTTAGGACAGGAGACCAGATGTTTCCATCCCTGAAATTATGATGCATAGAATCACATATCTAAGTGTTACCCTGCAACCTAGGATGGCTGAGGGTAATGTGTTAGATGATCTTCCCTCAACGTGTGATGCTGTGGAACAGGAAAGACGAGACACA
>NW_006800962.1:46105-47911 GCF_000485575.1 Poecilia formosa | reverse complement strand
ACCAGCCCCCAGAACAAGTCCCGCCCTCATACACAACAATTACAAGACGAACTTTGCGACTCATTAGTCGACAGCTGACCCAAGGACCTCCTCAACTCTTCCAAGAAACATATATATATTCATAAAAACACATTTTTACTGACCTGTGGAATAGGAAAGAGGAGACACACACGTTGAGCTTCCTTCTCATTCAACTGGAAGATTTATTCTTCTTGTGTGCTCAATCTTTTCTGTGCCACTAACGCGGCAGCGCCCCTAGCGGTTGTGTGCGGAATTGCATCGGACAATCTAAATTGACACTACAGAACTTAGTACAATGAGAAATACAAAATACAAAAATAAAAATTATGTTGGGGTGCCTATTTTCTTAATTATTGTTTTAATTTACTAAGAGGTCATTTTTCACCACTACACTCTCCCTCACTTAAAAAAAATGTCTCCTGACATTAACAGTTTCTCATGCGAGTCTCACTGTATGGGACTGTACTGCTGATACAGATGTGGATATGGAAGATAAGGAAATGGCAGTAGACCAGGTGTCATCATGAAGGGTTGGTTGAACAGCAACGGACTAACACCTGCACTCCAACAACTATATGATGGCTGGCCAAGTGTCTCATATGTTAGTCTTTCTGTTGGTCTCCCTCTTCTCTCTGATCTACGTACATTTCTTTCTCCTCTGGTTTCTTCCATCTCCATCTGATGCTGATCTCTTTCACACATTTCAGATCTTTCTTCAGTTTCAGCAGTAGTTCTTTCATTGATAGTGGCTTCTCTTGAAGAGGGACAGAACTCTTCAGCTGTTGCACGCAGATTATTTTGATTTTCTTGGTTCCGTCTTGTCACAGTATGTTCTTGTTCAGAATTTTGAGTCTGGTTTGACTGTAGTTGTTGTGGGTTTACAAATCCATAACACGGGATTCTGCTCCGGAGATTATGGTGGTAAGTAAACTCTTCCTCTTCTTCACCAGAGTCATGCATTTCAGGTTCATTCTCACGTCTTTCAGTTTGCCGCTTTCTTTTCTGTTTTGTCTGTTCTCTCACAGAAAGTTCATCCTCCAGAGGTAGGTCGTTCACAGGCAGCAACAGGTTTCTGTGAAGCACACGCATGTTTTTGTTACCCCTCTCTTGCTGTACTTTGTAGACAGGTCCATCCCCCACTCTTTCAATCACGCGGTACACCGCCTGCTCCCAGTATGAGCGGAGTTTACCTGGACCTCCCCTTTCTGAGAGGTTTTTAACCAGGACTCTATCGCCTGCCTGGAGAGTGACACCTCTGGCGCGTCTGTCATATTGCTTTTTGCCTTTAGCTGAAGACTTTTGACTGTTGTTGGCAGCTATTTGGTATGCCACACGCATCCTTTCAGCCCACTTTTTAACAAAGGTTTGATGGTTGCAGTCTTCAGTCTCTTTCCTGGTGTCAAAAAGCAAATCGACTGGTAGACGTGGAGCCCTGCCATACAATAGGAAGAAAGGCGAGTATCCTGTCGCTTCATGCCTCGTGCAATTATATGCATGCACGATTTGTGGCAGATGATCTTTCCAGTCACTCTTTTTCTCCTCTTGTAAGGTGCGCAACATCTGGAGAAGCGTGCGGTTCAGTCGCTCCACTGGATTGCACTGAGGATGATAGGGAGTGGTGCGCGAGTGAGAAATTCCTGAGAGTTGTTGTAATCTTTGGAATAAGCTGTTCTCAAATTCACGTCCCTGATCGTGATGGAGTTTCTCTGGGTACCCAAAACGAGGAATAAAATCTTGGAATATCTTTTCAGCTGCTGTCTTTCCGGATTTGTTTCTCGTTGGGTA
>NW_006800962.1:43433-45262 GCF_000485575.1 Poecilia formosa | reverse complement strand
CGGCCAATTCCCCAACCCACCTATGACCTACAGCATTTAACCTGGCAGAACTCAAAACATAAGTCAGGGGATTGTTATCTGTATAGACCGTGAAAGTTGGTGCATAATACAGATAGTCTCGAAACTTATCACAAATGGCCCACTTGAGTGCTAGGAACTCAAGTTTACCAGAATGGAGATGATAGTTTCGTTCAGCAGGTGTTAAGGTCCTAGATCCGTAGCCAATAACACGCAGCTTGTTATTTTGGGACTGATACAAAACCGCTCCGAGCCCTTCATTTGACGCATCTGTATGCAACACAAACGGACGATCAAAGTCGGGATAGGCTAATATGGGTGGATTGATCAGCATCTCCACAAGCTTGGACAGCACAGTCTGATGTTCAGTCGTCCATGTCACAGGTGTGCGAGAGGGAAGCTGACCTGTGTTTTCTTTAATTTTACAACCTCGACCCTTAGAAGTCTGGAGCTTGTTGGTCTTACTTGTGTCGGCTGAGTTTTGAAGGAGTTCAAACAGAGGTCTTGCCAGTCGTGAGAAATCTTGGATGAAGGATCGGTAATAACTAAGGAAACCTAGCAATGTCCGAACTTCTCCAACTGTGTGAGGTTTCTTCTCCTTCAGAGCTATAACAGCTTCCAAATCTTTTGGGTCAATCTGGACGCCTTCTCCTGAAACCATTCGTCCCAGATAACGAATTTGTCTCTTGAAAAGTTCGCATTTGGCTGGTCGAAGTTTAATGCCATGTTGTCTCATTCTACAGAAAACTTGCCTCAGATGGTCCACGTGTTCCTCAAATGTTTTTGAGTAGCAGAGGACATCATCTAAATAAGGTACGCAGCACTCATCCCTGATGCCTTCTAATACACCTTCCATACATCTCTGGAATGCAGCTGGCGCATTGGTCAGTCCGAATGGAATCCTTACCCATTCGTAAAGACCCCAAGGTGTGCTAAATGCTGTCAGATGCCTTGACTCCTCACTCACAAACCCTTGGTGATATGCACTTCCTTGATCCAAAATGGAGAACCATGAATTTCCTCCAAGACTGTCCAATAGATCCTGAATGCGTGGTAGTGGATGGCGGTCTGGAGTGGTTTTACGGTTGAGTTCACGGAAATCAACACAAAGACGCAGACTATGGTCTTTCTTTCGCACGCAGACGACAGGTGAGGAATAGGCTGAAACTGACTTTCTGACCCACCCTCTGTCCAAAAGGTTGAAAATATAATCCTTAACCTCTTTAAACAATGGCCGAGGAATGGAGTTATAATTTTTTTGGACAGGGGTGTTATCTGTTGTGGTAATCTGGAGCTGTAAACCAGGAATTCATCCAATGTCGCCTTCTTCAGATGCAAACACATCTGATTCTTCATACAACATTTGGTGTACTATATCCTGTTCATGTTTAGACAGATGATCCAGATTAACATTTGGATGCCATTTTTCTTGTGAATGAACAGGTGTATGGTTTCTCTGTTTGGCGCAGTCTCCATCATTTAGCGAGTTCACATGAGTGGTGCACAAGAGTGGATCATCCTGTCCACTGACTCGTTTATGAGATGATGGAGAGATGTTCACAGGTTTGGTTCCATCAATTTCCTCAATAAATCCTAAGGCTGTTCTTGGAGGTAAGAAAATGTCATGGTTGGTTGAATTCTGGACTGGAATTCTCACAATTTTTGAAACTCCAACAGGAACATCAACCAGAGCAGGAAATAACTCCAACCCATCTGGTACGATGCTCTGTATGTCTGGTTCAAACAACATTACTCCTCCTCCTGGAAAAGTTCTGATGCGACATTTCACTTCACAGATTTGGCCACTTTGA
>NW_006800962.1:41197-42892 GCF_000485575.1 Poecilia formosa | reverse complement strand
ACAGTGCATCTACCACCAATCAGCTGTGCAACATGTTTCTTCTTAGTAAAGTTGTTTTGTTTGATGGGCCTGATGGAGGATGATGTGCTCTCTTCAGGATGCAGCTTTGCAGTGGGGTGGGACTCTGCATTCTGTCTGGTCACTGGTGGTCCCGCCCCAGCGACCTCACCCAGTTTCCCGACTGGTTGTTCTTCATCAGACAGCCAACCGCTCTGTGTCCCTCTTTCCCGCACTTGAAACAGTGGCTGCAGCTCTCAATTCCTTGGGAGACACATTGCTGACATCTTCGTTTAGCTTCTGGCTTTGTTGGTTGTTTTTGGTGGGGAAAAGGTGTGTGAATGTTTTCAGTCCCTGAACTAGACATAGGTGTTAAAGCTTTCTCTAAACTCTTGGTTAGTGATGAAACCTGTGCTGTTAGCTCTTGTATGGCAGTACGATTAGCTTGGACTTCTGCCTGCATCTGAACTGCATTCTGATTTTTCTTATCCATCTGCACTGTACTGACACTGACTACCTTTGATTTGAGAGCCTGACCGAGTCTATTCTGTCTCTCTGTCTCTTCACCTACTGACCTTGTTATCACTTCTAGGATAAAGTCATCAGTAACCTTCTCGTCTGAAAGGTGGGGTTTAAGATCTCGTCGGACATATGAATATTTTTCATGCATCCCCTGATAGAGTGAATGTAGGAACACTCCTTGAACTAGCTTCTTGTCATACTGGAAACCTGTACTTACTTTGGAAGCAAAAAGTACACGCTGTTTTAAACCCATCAGTCTATACATAAACTGTTGTGGACCTTCTTTATCATTTTGTCTCGCATTGCTCAGTTCCTGAAATAATTCAGTGCTGCTCTTATCTTTAAGATGTGCTCTGAGAAAACGCTTCAGTTCAGTTACAGTCAGACTATCTTTTGTTATAAGCATGTCTTTAAATGTACCCGGTTTAATTATTCTGAGAACTGTTCTAATGATCTCAGTCTCAGTGAAACCTTCACTCAGTCCTTCATCAATTTGCTTACACAAACAGTTAAAGCTCACATCTGAGTCAGAGTCTGAGATCTGACCAGCCTGAATCCGAAATTCTCTTCGTGGGAGTAATGCAGCAACATCTGTCAGTTTTACTAACCCAGTTACCTGATCAGCAACAACTGGTGTTGATACTGTCTTACTCATCACTGAAGCTGCTACAGTCTGCTCAGTCTCGTACACCGATGCAACTTCCTCTTCATCCACTGAATGATGCAGATTCTCTGCTTCTTGGGCTGACTGCAGTTCATCGATGAGGTCACGAAACATCAGCAGGCGCGACATCCCTTGGTCCTCCAGACTCCTCAATCGTTTACTTCTTAAAAAGTCAACAATGAAGTCAAAGAGTTCCACCTCGGACGACTCCTCCCCTGGCACGTCTTCTCCCACCTCATCTTGGCATGATACTGCTAGCTTGTGAAGCAGGTCTCTTCTAGCGTCATTCATCAGTTGGTGAAGCAGCTGCTGGATCTCCCACTGAAGCTCATGTAGCGGCGACATCTCTGGATACCTGAAGTCTTGCCCTTAGGTCATCAGCTCATGGAACAGGAAGTCAGGATCCCTCGGTTCTTTGTTGGATAGCACCAAGCCAGCAGGAGGCGCTATCCCGGACGAGCCCCCAAATTTGTTACCCTGCAACCTAGGATGGCTGAGGGTAATGTGTTAGA
>NW_006800962.1:37435-40793 GCF_000485575.1 Poecilia formosa | reverse complement strand
GCTAGCTCACACACACGTGCACAGGCCCGCTAGCACTAGCTCCAACCAGCCCCCAGAACAAGTCCCGCCCTTGTACAAAACAATTACAAGACGAACTTCGCGACTCATTAGTCGACAGCTGACCCAAGGACCTCCTCAACTCTTCCAAGACACATATATATATTCATAAAAACACATTTTACTGACCTGTGGAACAGGAAAGACGAGACACACACGTTGAGCTTCCTTCTCATTTAACCGGAAGATTTATTCTTCTTGTGTGCTCAATCTTTTCTGAGCCACTAACGCGGCAGCGCCCCTAGCGGTTGTGTGCGGAATTGCATCGGACAATCTAAATTGACACTACAGAACTTAGTACAATGAGAAATACAAAATACAAAAATAAAAATTATGTTGGGGTGCCTATTTTCTTAATTATTGTTTTAATTTACTAAGAGCTCATTTTTCACCCCTCTACATAAGTCTAAACTATGTTTCAGAGAGTAAACATAATAAAAACATGCTTTATCTGTGGTATTGTTCATTAAAATGGCACATTTCTAATGTATTAAAATTAAATATGATCGGCTCAGTTAATGAACCGATCAGTTAGGTATTATCTAGCAAGTACTTTTACTTTTAATACTTAGTACTTTTTTACTTTTACTTAAGTACAAATGTTAATGTGGTACTTTGACTTTTACTTGAGTACATTTTTGTCTGTGTATTTGTACTTTTACTTAAGTACATATGTTGAGTACTTTCTCCACCACTGTTGGTTACATCTTTTCCATGTTTCCCCTGATTGTCTCCCAGTGTATTAAAACCCAACTGTGTCCATTGTTTCTTTGTCTTTGCTACCGTTGTTGAGGAAAAAATGATTATTTTTAGTGTTTAATACAGTTAATCTTCTGGCATGTGTAAAAGGCATATTGAGCACTTTCATTTTGAACATATTTCTTAATTTTGAACAAGTTTGTGTTAATGATTTTAAAACTAAACTATTGATGGGTAAGTATTCAAAGTACAGGAAGGAAAATGCAGATCAAAGGGGAACTCTGACTGAGGTTCCTGTTGTGTATCAGAGGACAGGAGGCCATAAAATGAGTATCTCCTGGAGGGCAGCATCACTTGAGCCTGGAGGAGAGAAGTCTGCTTAGTTCACAGAAGATCAAAAGTCTTCCAGAACTAACATCTGGGATGGTGTAAAACTGAATTTAAGTTTGTTCCTGAGAATTTATGTAAGGAGAGATAACGGGAGAGACTCCGGATTCCACAGCTATCTGTGAAATCTTATCTTATGTTTTTACTTACCCAAATGATCTTAGAATCCTGGAGGCCAGGACAAGCTCTCTGCTCGTTTTGTTAAACAAAGGAGCAAATTGCCTTTGACCTTTGCCGTAAATTAGGGGAAGTTCTAAGTTTTTCTGAGTGTCAGAGATAGCTCCTGGTTGGAGGAGCAAAGATACGCCTTATTTTGAATAAATTAGATACAAGGGGATAAAACTTTCTACACAGAAGTAACAAATCAGATTTGCTCTTGCAACTCTCCAAAGATGTCTTTGCACGTCTTTGCTTTTCTTTCTTTCCTTCTTTCATTTGTCAGGTAAATGAATGTATGTCTCCGTTGTTCTGCAGTTTTTGTGTAAGTTTATGCATTGTCTTAAATTGGATTAAACTCTGTAATTCTGTGACGTCATCACGCATTGTTTTGTGGCCACACGCGGCTCGCCGAGAGGACCTTGGACCAGAGGAGGAGAGAGCCAAACTTTTTCCAAAGTTAACTATTTTAGATATTTTCTTCCTTAACACCGTCTTACGTCTTGCCCGTCTAGTTCTCATTGTTTCATACTGGTGCTACCAGTTTTGAGCTCCTAGCCTTCTGCTCAACTGTCTTACCCAAATTACTACTGCACTTCATGTCACTTAGTCAAGGAACAACCAACTGAACAAGGAAGAGTCTGGTTCTTCTTTGTAATACCCATTATTGTTCCTGTTTTACTATGCTGGCTATGTTTCTTAGCTCCCTGTAATTTCTGTGTTTTTGTATGTTTTTGCTTCTAAACCGTTTCCCATTAAAACTACAAAATCAATAAATACGATTTTCTTCATTAAATCAGCACAGCAAAAAGCGCAGTGTTAATTTAACTCTTTCAGTGTTTATATAGTCCACACCAGCGTTGTAGTTCTCGAGAACGGTCTTGGTCTCGAGACCAGTCTCGAGACCGTTTTTTGATGGTCTCGGTCTTGTCACGGACTCGACCGCATTTGGTCTCGGTCTCGGCGCTGAGGACTCTGCAATTTATTTCAAGACCAGTCGAGACCGCCACTGTGAAAATATCACTAAACATGCAGCATACTATCCAGTTTATTAGTTAACATCTTTGCTTTCAGTGGATGCAAAAACGCACAGATAAAAATCCAACGTGACTTGCCAATTACGTGTTTATGTTTCTCCTTTCCCTTCCCCCCCCTTCACCTTTCACTCGCACGCGGCGCTCCAACACATGCGCAGTGGTTTTCTCTCAGAGGCAGAAGATGTCTAATAAACAGTAATATAATAGCGCTGCATAAATTATAAGAAATCCGATGGCTACAGCTAACTAAGCTGCGCTTCGCTTTCACAGACGGTGGGGACTACGTCTAATTTTTTCGTCACGTAGAAAAGTAGCTCAAAGAAGGTAAGCTCCGTTGACGTGATGTTAGCAAAGCTAGCTGTAGAGACATAAGCATTGTAATAAAGAAAAGTCGTCACTAACTGCTCTAAATTATTGTGGAGATGTTGACTGACTTGTAACACATATGAGACAACGCTGTGTCCAAAAGTCTGCAATGATGCGACATTCAGGAGCAGTACGATTAATCTACACGGGTCTTTACTTATGGGCTCTTTGCACCTAAGGCGTTGACGTCACATCTCCAGGAGCTAATGCGGCTCACTTTTTTCCGCTTTGAGTTACCATGACTGGTAGAAAAGACTAAGTCGTATTTCAGATGCAAAAAAACAATACTATTAACATTGTTGTCTTCCTAATATAATGGGCTTTTAAGTTTTCGTTAATTTCCAAGCGATCCTGAATTAAGAAGATGGCTTGTAAATATCTGTGGCTACCAGCTAACGCCACACAGCAAAGTTTGCAGCCTTCACTTCACTCCGGATCAGCCTAAAACTACCGGGGACACGGATGGTGAATAAAGGAGCCTCCTGAGTTATTTCCATGGAATCACTTCTATATTCAGCCTGAAAGAGTTTATGGGAACGAGAGCAGACCAGAGCCAGACAGCCGAGCGACCGATCCGCCTGTACATACTGCTGTAAACACCGTCCTATCTGAGCTCTTCACAAGAAACATGCAAAGGTAATAAAACGAAATAACAC
>NW_006800962.1:34942-36181 GCF_000485575.1 Poecilia formosa | reverse complement strand
AATGTGTTTTAAAACCATGGTCAACATTGGGAAATTATAATCTGTGGGAGGTTTTTGATTTTGTTTGCTGGGTTTGATTTTCTACTGTGTTTGATTTCCTCGCCGCCGTGCGAGCAAAACTAAAAAAAAAAAAAAAGAGAGAAGAGGTGATATTTGAGCCTAAATTTTAGCCTAAACAGATGGAGGGTGAACTTAAAAAGGAAAAATATGATCCAAAGTGGGGCATCGGGCCATGGTTTGCGCTCGGTGAGCAAATAGAAGCATTAATAACCTATTTGTCAAAGCATGACGAATATGAAAATAAGGGAGAAAGAGAAAAACAAACAAAAAAAAAGGGGCTAGAATACCTGGTGCAGAAGAAAGGAGGCGACCTGTTAAACAGCCTTTGGGGAAATATTGGCTGGAAGCAATAAATGACACTAAGGGAAAACTTATTGAAACTAAACTAATCCTGCACAATTCACTAAATTCACATGTGGTAAAATTAACTGTATGAAGGATGAATGAAATTACATAACAGGTAAAATTGTAAACAAAATAAAGTGACATTTAATGTGTTGAAATTCTAGAAATTTTTGCTTAGCTGTTGATGGGTTAAAATTTGAACTTAATGAAACTTTAAAAATGAGGTTTATACCAGACTTGAACTTTATCCTGGACTAATCAATATTTGTCTCTTTTATTATCTTATCAAAAACAGGATTTCTTTTTATGTGAAACTTGGTCACCTTAAAATGTCTAAAGAGGGAACAGAATTGGTAAATAAATATGAGTATGTTTGATTTAAAAGGTGATTAAGAAACAGCTCCAGATTCAATTAAGGCTCATTACAAAATATTCTTGTCTCAAAGACAATTTATGATTCTAAATCTACAGTAAATAATTCGGTTACCTTGCTTCAGAGTGGGAAATAATATGTTGGAAAAGGAGTAATCACATTTCAGCTTTGGTTTAAGACCAGACGGCATTTATTACAAGATGCTTCATTTAGTTTGACTTTTTTTTTTTTTCTTTTCTTTTCATTTTTATTAATATTATTGTTTTTATTTTTTCTAATAACAGACTAACTAATTTACTAACTGAACTAACAGCTTATTTCGAAACACATGCGTGTCTTGGTAGAAAGGCACAAATTGGACATGATGAAATTGATTATGTAAAAACAAACTGATTGGACAACAACTGGCTCACAACATTTGTGCGCCTTAAATTTTAATTGAATTGATACATAAATTCAAG
>NW_006800962.1:30708-31862 GCF_000485575.1 Poecilia formosa | reverse complement strand
ATCTACTCTGGAAAATTACTCAACCAAATTATGGGTTTACTGCACATTTTTTCGATCAACTATTAAATTCTTTCACTGAGGTGTAAACACCCTGGTTAAATTACGTCCAACTGTTCCAGTTAGCAATGAAAGCAAATTTGGGCTAAATGATTTGCGTGACTTTCTTAGGAGTTTCTGTACCGAAACACTAAACAGTGTTTCAATACAGAAACAGGGGGAGATGCATGAAATTACTCTGTTCAAGCAAATTCTGAGTTAATCTAATATATTGAGACATTTTTCAGTTTTGGGCCTCAGCAAAATATAAAAGAGGTTAAATCAAAATTCACAAATGTTTTACTTAATCGAATGAGTTTCTAAAGTAATACTGAATATTCTGAATTGAATACATTCAAATTAACAATGTCATGTGTCAAATAGATTTCTACAAAATAGTTTAAATTGTTTGATTGCTGCATCTCTCTTGCTATAATTCAAAATTATTTGTTTAACCAAGTCATGCAGAAAGGTCTAACCTGAACATTATATCATTTAATAAATCTAGTTGTATCAAACTTCTCCCCAAAAACATTGATAAATATGATAAACACTACAAAAGAGGGTAATTCAGTTAAATACATATTTCACAGATGGGTTTTCAAAAGAACCAGTTATTCAAAGGTTAAAATTGTTGAACTTATGGGATTTAAAATCATGATGAGAATAAAATAAGTCAGTAAACATGGAGTGACAGGGTTAACTTTATTCTTGTAAAAAAAAATAGGCTAATCATTCTTTGAGGGTTTAAGATGGGAAGAAAATATGAGGATTCACATAGAAATTGGTCTAAATTGGGATTTACAAATTAACAATTATGGAACCGCTTAAAGCGGGTCAAAAGGATTGAAAGAATAAAAAAGAATCTAGTTCTATGTGTAATTGTTGATCCCATGCCTAAACATTTCTCATAATCATAATTTACAGTTTTTGGTCTGAGACAAAATAAGATTGTCTTTTATTACATCAATGGAAAATATTACAAGGGATCTTAATTTGACACGGATCATTAACTTTTCACACTATTGATGATATTTTACAGGCCTTTAGTATAGCGGGTTACTTCGTGTTAAATGAGGACTATTTGATTGAAGTTAATTAAAATAACAAAAGCAAAA
>NW_006800962.1:28125-28757 GCF_000485575.1 Poecilia formosa | reverse complement strand
ATGATCCTAAAAGGCTGTAGCTTAAATAAATTCATTAATGGATGTGTCTCATGCAGGGTAAAATTAGACTGTTGAGATGCTTTACCAAGGCCGAGAAAGAGTCACACGCTGTTAAACAAAGGGCCCATAGTAAATAGTTACATTTTTTATTCTGTTAGACACTAAAGCATATTTCTCACGAGAAAACAGAAACTTATCAGGCCACAGAGGCATGGTGTGATTTCAGGGAGTGTCTTCAGTTCATATAATCAGCTGCCCTTCTCTTTCTCCTCAGACGCTGCACAGACTTTTTTAGAAACTCTTCTCGGATGTAATGGTAAAGCGTCTCCTTTCAGCGCTGAAAGTCAATAAAATAAGTAAAGTCTGAATGCTTTTCTTAGCTGATTTTATGCTCCGTGTGTCAATACAAATTATGATTCATCGATTGAGATTCTCGTTCTCAACAACCTGAACAGCTGAAGCAGATCTCTGACACCAGAGCTGCGCTACTGTTAAGCTACGAGGCTTGTTGTGCTTCGTCAGGCTTTGGAAGCTAAAAGCCCGAACCGTAACCGAACCCCGTTAGTCTGTGACACTAACGACAATAAACACACATAATGTACTTGAAAATAAGATAAAAACATTGTCCGTTA
>NW_006800962.1:21541-27317 GCF_000485575.1 Poecilia formosa | reverse complement strand
GAGTTTAAATTAGCTGCTCAACCACCGCTGTGTTCATGAGAGGCTTATTAATAATCTAGAAATAAATATCAAGCCTGGAAACCTGATATCGTAACAACTGAATGTTGTGTTTTTAGCATAATCTCTGCTCGGCTTGCGGGGCGCAGGCGGTTACCACGGCAACGGGTGGCTTAAACGACAAAGAGACAGAAAGTAAAAAGGTAGGAGTGGTTTTGATTTGATCATCATTTCAGGTTGTTTTACCTGTTTATCTTTGCTGTGGCTCATCACAGCCGCTGTAGTTTCTGAACATTCAATAAACAACAAACTTGGACTAATGACCTCGTTCGTATGTGAGCATACGTCACAACAAACATCAAATAGGACAAATATATTTCATTAAGTTTTAACTAATTCTACAGCGATAATTATGTGAAATTAAATTAATTATATCCTGACTTCAGAAGATTTGCCTTTACCCTTTGGTTAGTTTCTCATACTGAGGTCATCAAACCAAACTTCAGATCCACCATGACTGACTGACACCTGCTGGTTTGCAACCAGCTTCTGACTGAGAAACCAGTAACCTGCTCCCACTGTCAGAATCTCACTGAGGAAGAAACTGCATAGGTTTTCTGTCACTTTATTATTTCTGCTATAACTGATGCATATTCGCATATAAAATAAGTCAATAGAATTTAATTTGCAATTTTTGTCTTTGTGTCATGAGGTAGATCTCAAGCGGCTGGTGAGAGAAAAAGTAGATCTTGCTCTCAAAAAGTTTGGGCACCCCTGCAGTAAGGGCTTCCACTCTTCCCATATCTGTGTCCTCTGTCACTTTTATCAGAAGTTAAAACTGTTTAAAACGTTGTTAACATGTGGTAATCTGTTTTTCGAGCTGCCTATAAACGCAACATGAGCGCTACGACGCTAGGTTTACACCTGTTTGGCAGTGAAGAAGACCTGCTGGTGCTGTGTGGAGCTGCACATGTTAGAATCATGGCAGCAAACCAGCAAAACGCAAAGAACTTTTCAGTTTTCCCCTGAAACTAACAGACTGTTTAGTAAAGCTGTTTGATGCAGGTAAAGTTAGCTAAAAAAATGACTAGCTAACATCAATACATCACCTTAAGCTTAACAAGTATCCTGTAGGCTACTGATGTTGTTGTCTATGTTCAGCTACGTACATTCATTTTGCTCCCAACAAATCGATCCACCCCTGCCACCCCCCTTCGTCAGTTCTTAGAGTCAAGCAGACAGCTATTTGTAATCCACTGGGGGGCGCAGGAGAAAAGGTTTGGGAACCACTGGCATACATGTATCTATTTCTTGCTTGTTGAGCCTTGGTCAGAGTTCATAGTTGAGCCTCAATTGCCATGTTTAATGGTGCAGACAGTGGTGGTTTCTGACATGAGCAACATGGTAAACACCCAGGGTGTTAATTTTTTAGGGATGCCACGAGACCACCGCAGATGGTCTCGTGCAGAAATGGAAGCAAAGCAGAACAAAGAGTTTGTTAAATTTAATATTGGTTAAATTTATTAAGTATTTAATATCTATGTGTTTTTATGGGAATATGGATCTTTGAGATCAATTTGAGAAGAAATTTTGATCTTATTTCACGTTTTATCATATCATGTAGAGCGCGGTGCTGGTCTTGGTCTTGACTTGGTCTCGGACCCTAAAAGTCTTGGTCTTGTTATTTTTAGTTTCAATACAGTTAATCTTATGGCATGTGTAAAAGGTATGTTGAACACTCTCATTTTGAACATATTTCTTAATTTTGAACAAGTTTGTGTTAATGATTTTAAAACTAAACTATTGATGGGTAAGTATTCAAAGTACAGGAAGGAAAATGCAGATCAAAGGGGAACTCTGACTGAGGTTCCTGTTGTGTTATCAGAAAGGACAGGAGGCCATAAAATGAGCATCTCCTGGAGGGCAGCATCACTTGAGCCTGGAGGAGAGAAGTCTGCTTAGTTCACAGAAGATCAAAAGTCTTCCAGAACCAACATCTGGGATGGTGTAAAACTGAATACAACGTAGAATGTTAAAACACTAACATTTAATTTCTAAGACATTTTTCTAAGTACTAATAGCATGTTTTTTAATGAAAATTGTATTATCTAATTTTAGAATTAACTAGTTTAGTAGATGATGAATGTATTTGAAAATTGTACTATCTGTGACAATATCAGAATCAAATGGAAATTGTTCGAATGAAAATGTTTTGTTTAGTATTAGAACATTGTTCAGGATTTATGCTACATGGGGTTTTGGAAAATGTGTTAGCTTGTATACTTAGGACTGAATATTATGTTTCATATGTTAGAAAAAAGAATTGTACCTCATGTTCTGTTGATTTTATGTGTTATTTTTGGTTTAAGGCAGGATTCAATCTTTTGGGGTGAAGAGTGCAGAAGAGCAAAACTGGGTTTGTGAAGATGACCTTTCCCTGAACCAAATTACTGAATTTAAGTTTGTTCCTGAGAATCTATGTAAGGAGAGATAACAGGAGAGACTCCGGATTCCACAACTATCTGTGAAATCTTATCTTATGTTTTTACTTACCCAAAGGACCTTAGAACCACAGGAGGCCAGGACAAGCTCTCTGCTCGTTTTATTAAACAAAAGAGCAAATGGCCTTTGATCTTTGCTGTAAATTAGGGGGAGTTCTAAGTTTTTCTGAGTGTCCAAGGTAGCTTCCAATTGGTCAAGCGGAGGTACGCCTTAACTGAATATACTAAAAGGAAAGACACACCTACATTATAAAAGTTCGTGCACACGAGTAATATTAGAGATAAGCTGCCACTATTTTGCCCTTTTTGCACCAGCTCTCTCCAAAGACGTGTCTTTGCCTTTCTTTTCTATTTTTTACCTCAGGTAATTGAATGTATGTCTCCGTTGTTCTGCAGTTTCTGGTGTAAGTTTATGCATTGTCTTATTGGATTAAACTCTGTAATTCTGTGACGTCATCACACATTGTTGTTTCCTTGTGGCTACACGTGGCTCGCCGAGAGGACCTGGGATCTAAAGGAAGAGAGAAAGCCAAACTTTTTTCCAAAGTTAACTATTTTAGATATTTTCTTCCTTAACAAGTCTCGGACCCTAAAAGTCTTGGTCTTGTCTTGGTCTCGGGTTAGGTGGTCTTGAACACAACACTGGTCCACACTCTTCCAAGTGTTAATATCAACTCCCAGAGAGTTGATATTAACACTTGGAAGAGTGTGGACTATACAAAAACTGGGCTTTTTACTGTGAGGGTGTTTTGGACAAAACAGACAAACATACAAATAAGACTTTAAAAAAAGCAAAACATTTCTATAGATAGGTCTGTATTCATTGTAAAATCTAATGAAGTGAAAGAGAAAAAAAAAAACAATTACACTTCTATAAATGTAACATTTTAGGTCCCCTGGGTAGAGTGTCAGTTCTGCTTTTAATTTATGAAGCCAGTTTGTCACAAATTAGTTCAATATGGGGTAATCAGCAGTTTATTCCAGGAAGGGCAGATTCAACTTTCAAATTCGGGGCGTTGCTAAATTTAAAATGTATTGGTGACCTTTACCTATCAAACTCTGATAGATTTTTGTCTTTTGGACAGCTACAAACCAAGTTTAAGCTTGATAAAAGCCTTACTTTAAATTTGTTCAGTTTCAGGAAACTTTGTCAAAGCAAATTACAGTAAATAATTATTACTGTGAACCCAACCCATCCTATTTATAAAGAGGAAGAGGTATGAAGGCAAACACAGGCTTGTCAGTTGACAAGTAAACAAAGCAGGGTGGATTTGATTAAATTTGTGTAAGGTGTGGCAGCTGTACAGAAAGTAAAAGTCACAGTTATTTTTGTATAAGCAATCTTAACAAGCCTCCCCTTACATTATTTGAAAACTTAATAAGGAAAGAATCAAGAAAGGGCATTATTTCAGACTTTTATAATGTGCCGATCTCCAACTCAGTGAATTCAAGTGAACAAGACTGGAAGAAGGCCTATGTTAAAATCTGCACAATATCCATTAATAGCTGAATTAGAACACTATAGTTCATTTTAGTTAGATACTTTTTCTTGTTTAGGACAATTTTGACAAGATTAATTTTCTTGTTCTGTTGGCATTTAATTCTTATTTTATAAAAATGATACCCTATTTTGTACTTGCCGTGCATTTAATCGATCCACTGTTGTTGGCTATTGTCGTACAATTTTGTTTTCTTTAGTATGATGTACTTCTATTCCTCATAATCTCCCAAGAGGTTTGATTGGTGTGAGATATGGCCTTCGAAATGTATCTATTATAGCCAGGAGTGAAAGTAAGGAGGTACGGCAGGGTACTGTGTACCCCCAAAAGATTTAGCGGGGGTACGCAGTACCCTCAAGAGACGGAGCGGCTGTCTGCTGTAAACAAAATCAACACTGTGCAGCCGTTAGAGCACCCACTAGTGAGTCGTGACTGATTAGTTTTTCAAGAACAAACACGACTTAATCCATTAATAAATAACTTTTTCCCATTTCATATTGTTTCTGAACTCTTAGTGCTTTGCGAGAGCAGCAGTGCAACACATCGATCGCGGAAGGTTTTGAGTCGATCTCGGCATTAGGTGACAAACTGAACGCCGCCAGGAGGCTGAGATCAGCACGTCCTCCTCGGACTTGCTTAAAGCGTTTAACTTTATTAAAGAACAACAAAAAAAATCTCCTAGCAGAGCAGGAGTTTAAAATTAACTAATCAACCACCGCTGTGTTCATGGGAGGCTTATTAATGATCACTAAATAAATATCAAGCCTGAAAACCTGATATCGTAACGGACTGAATGTTTTTAACATAATCTCTGGTTGGCTTATGGAGCGCAACAGGAGGTTGTCATGGTTGGCTGTGCTTAAACAACAGTGAGAGACGAAGAGTAAAAAGGTGCGAGTGGTTTAGAGTTGATCACCTGTTCAGGTTGTTTTACCTTTTGCTGTTGCTCATCACAGCCGCTGTAGTTTCTGAACATTAAACGACAAACTTGAACTAATTATCTCGTTCTTTGTGAGTAATGAAATGAAATGAAATGTTATTCGAACATGATACAAATATAAAAATAAAATAGTGCACAGTAACAAGAAGTGCATAAAAAAGAAGAGAAAATACAGATTTTTGTTTCAGTTAACATATCATGCTCAAAATGGGGTAGGAAGAAGTGAGAACTTATAAACTCCTACCCCTAAACACTTGAGACTTTAGAGTCCTACTGTCATTAAAAAAATCTAAATCAAAGTGGCAGTCAGAAGTAACAGTTACTAATATTTACCTATACATTTTCCCATTTTATGCTGGTTTGTCTTTCCAAACCCTTACACCAAGTTATCTTCAATACACACATCATTGCTTTCTCTTACCCATATGTGTATCTATTGAAAATTACCTCTTTGTACTTTCTTTTGAATTGTGTTAAACTATTGCTTTGTTTTAAATCTTCATATAACTTGTTCCATAACTTTACACCTTTAATTGAAATACAGAAACTTTTTCTTGTTGTTCTAAAATTGCGGATCTTGAAGTTTGAGTGACCCCTTAAGTTATATCCCCCTTCTCTTTCAGAAAACGTGCTTTGTATGTGCTCAGGTAACAACTTTTTAGATACTTTGAACATAAATTGAGCCATTTTAAATTCTACAAGCTCGTCAAATTTGAGAATTCTGGATTTTTTGAAGAGTGGGTTTGTATGCTCATAATAACCAACATTATGGATGATTCTAATGGCTCGTTTCTGTAGGACGGTTACCGGATGTAAAGAGCTCTTGTAATTAACTCCCC
>NW_006800962.1:12936-20946 GCF_000485575.1 Poecilia formosa | reverse complement strand
TCAAAAGCTTTCTTTAGATCTATAAATATCCCTACTGCCAGTTTCTTACTATCTGTTGCATTGGTTATTTCTTCTATTAAGTCAGTTACAGCCAGCGATGTTGACCGGTTTGCTCTGAATCCATATTGACTGGTGATAAGTAGCAAATGTTTTTTTGCTATTGTAACCGGTGTATATTACTAGTGTTCTTTTATCAGTAATCTAGTCTTATACAGACAGTTAACCTTGTGGTATTCTGCGTTGTGTTCAGACCAAGAAGGGAGTCAGACCACTGGAGTTGCTGGTTGTTCTTTAATGCAGGTTGCTGGCAGAGGCCTCTCCTCAGGCAGCCTAGCGCCAACTGAGGGTAGTACAGTAATGATGTCATAGAACACTCTCTTAAAGCAACAGTACAGGTAGTAGTGTTTACCAAAATAAATAAAATTATACAATCCTTAAAATATAACAAAAAAATAGGATTCTTCAGTGTTAATCAGGATTTGGTGAGATTTCAAACATTATAAAAATAAATAAAAGCACATTTTCTAACTTATTACACTACTTAGCGAAAAAAACTTAAGAGTATATTTACAACAAACATCAAACACAGTAAATATGTTTCATTAAGTTTATGGGCCAGTTCAGAAGGTCTTCATGAGAGCTTATTTGCAAGAAGCCACCAGTTTACGATGCTCTTCATCCAACCTCTTCCCCACAGGACCCTGCTTCACCTTCTCCCAGGCCTCTTCGGTCTAGGCATAAAATGTAGCATATTGTTAGTATAAAGCGTATTGTTAGGGCACCCAGACTGGGCTTCCAAGATAAATGTTAACACATTCAATCACTCACCATGTGTTTGAAGGCCTCTCCATAGTAATAACTCTCGAATGCAGGATAGGCTATTCCCTTTTTAAGCAACTGTTGCATGGATTTAGCCACCAAATGCAGCTCGTCTCCATCATATCCGTACACCTTCTGGTCCTCACAGGTCATCAAGACAAGCTGGTCACAACAGTATGGCGTTCCTTGCACATAACCAATAACCTTCATCTTCACCGTTTCAGGAAGATAAAACTTTCCCCATCCATCCACTTCTTCAGGGTTGTCCTTGTACTCTGTGTCCTCCACTGGTCCTTTGGTTAGTATGGCCCCAGCTGGATTAGGTAGAGGGCATTCTGCACCTCTTTTAAAAGAGGCGAAATCCCCTGAATCTGACCTCAACGCCACTGCCTTTGGATTCGGAGAGTCTGAATCCAGTTTCATATTCTGTGGAACTGAAGAACATCACAGACATCAGGAATTTGTGAAGAAAAAAACTTTCCATTTCAAAATGCAGTAGAAATATATGTATCCTACCTCTTTTTCTGCTGGAGTCTTGGGTATAAGTTGATCTGAAAGATACAAAACAACACATTACTAATAACACAGCCAATAACTAACCTAATTTAGGCTCCTTTTTGTGTCCGCATTATATATTCCACCATTTTCCTCTCAACCTACATTGTGTAAAACTAATTCTGGTCTGTTCTGCTTTGAAGTTGGATAATTAACTTGGAAGTGTTGCATTGCACCACAAACGCTCTGAGCTCAACAGCAATGAGTTTATCCATACCATACCAACTTTATTTATAAAGCACTTTAAAACAACCACAGTTGATACAAAGTGCTGTACAATTTAAAAACACAACATAATAAAAAGTAATTAAAAACAGTTTAAAAACAAACATACAATTTAAAACTAGATCCCACTGGTGTTGAAAGCCAAGTAAAATAGATGGGTTTTAAGACGAACTTTAAAAGTGGACAGAGAAGGGGCCTCTCTGATCTGCAAAGGTAAGTCATTCCATAATTTGGGGCCCGTAACAGAGAAAGCCCTGTCCCCTCTGAGCTTCCTTTTTGTTCTCGGTACCTCCAAGAGCAGCTGATTTGCAGACCTGAGAGACCGATGGAGTACGTAGGGATGAAGAAGCTCAGAGAGGTAAGCCGGGGCAAGATTATGTAATGATTTAAAAACAAACATAAGAATTTTAAAATGAATCCTAAAATATACAGGCAGCCAAATATCAGGTTCCCCCCGTGATCCTGTGCCTCCACGATTTTTTAAAGATATTTTACCTAGCATAGGGCAGCCTGTTCTTGCAATTGTAAATAGCAGTCTGTCCTCAGGTGTGGTCCCTGCTAGTTTTAAACATGCAGTAGTGCAGCCACTGCTTAAAAAACCTGGCCTTGATCCGACTGTTCTGGCTAATTATCGGCCTATTTCGAAGCTGCCTTTTCTTTCTAAGGTTTTAGAGAAAATTGTGTACTGTCAGCTGACTCAGTTTTTAGATGACGATGGCATTCTGGAGGTTTTTCAGTCAGGTTTTAAAACTCTTCATAGTACAGAATCTGCTTTGATTAGAGTTTTTAATGACGTCCTTCTTGCATGTGATTCTGGTCACCATGTTGTTCTGATGTTACTTGACCTAACTGCTGCCTTTGATACAGTAGACCACAACATTTTAATATCGCGATTACACCACATTGTTGGTATTGATGGTATTGTTCTTAAATGGTTCAGGTCTTACCTGGAGGAGAGAACATTTTCAGTGAATGTTCGTGGCTCTGAATCATCTGTTGCTTCAATGTCTTATGGTGTCCCACAGGGCTCAATTCTGGGCCCACTGCTTTTCTCTCTTTATATACTGCCTCTTGGTTCGATCCTTAGGAAACATGGGATTTCTTTTCATTGTTACGCTGATGATTGTCAGATTTATTTGCCCATAAAGCAGCAGGATGTACATTCAATCAAACATCTCCTGGCATGTCTAGGAGATATTAAAGCTTGGTTGGCCTTGAACTTTTTAAATTTTAATGAAAACAAAACAGAGGTGATGGTGTTTGGACCCAGTGGCTCCTGTGAGTCCTCCTCTGTTGACCTGGGACCTTTGGAGGAATATTTTAAACCTGTTATTACAGATCTTGGTTTTAAGGTGGACAGTGATTTTAAATTGGACAGCCAAATTAGAGTCCAGCTTTTATCATTTAAGGCGATTGGCGTCTGTGAAATCTTTTCTTTCCAGGCAGCATTTTGAAACAGTGATCCACGCTTTTATTTCAACTCGATTGGACTACTGTAATGCACTTTATCTGGGAGTCAGTCAGTCGCTGCTCTCACGTCTGCAGCTAGTACAAAATGCTGCTGCACGACTTCTGACAGGAACTCGAAAGAGGGAGCATGTGACCCCTGTCCTGGCCTCACTTCACTGGCTGCCTGTATATTTTAGGATTCATTTTAAAATTCTTATGTTTGTTTTTAAATCATTGCATAATCTTGCCCCGGCTTACCTCACTGAGCTTCTTCATCCCTACGTACCCCATCGGTCTCTCAGGTCAGCAGATCAGCTGCTCTTGGAGGTACCGAGAACAAAAAGGAAGCTCAGAGGGGACAGGGCTTTCTCTGTTATGGGCCCCAAGTTATGGAATGACTTACCTTTGCAGGTCAGAGAGGCCCCTCTCTGTCCACTTTTAAAGTTCGTCTTAAAACCCATCTATTTTACTTGGCTTTCAACACCAGTGGGATCTAGTTTTAAATTGTATGTTTTTGTTTTTAAACTGTAAGAGTTTTTATTTTTTATTTTTTAATTATTATTATGTTCTGTTTTAATGTACAGCACTTTGTATCAGCTGTGGTTGTTTTAAAGTGCTTTATAAATAAAGTTGGTATGCTAGGGTATGAATCCACCATCCATCAATAGGCATAAATCCCAAGAGGATGGGGGGGGATCAGGACCCCTTCAATCTTGCAAAAGTCTAGAATTGTGCCCCCCGCCCATAGAAATCACAAAAGAAACCCTTGTATTTAAACAATATCAATAGAAAAAAGGCAATAAAAACAAAGAACGAAGTAAATCTGCTATTCATCTAAGAAAAAAATAATAAATTTTTAGCTCCCCCCATCATTACTGGAACAATGGTTCAGTCCAAAGTGTAGGAGGAGCAACAGCTCCGCTCCTGAACAGCACAGGCCATAGATAATTAATGTCTATGGGCACAGGCTCATTGGAGCCGCTGACACTGCAGCACTAACAAAAAACCCTCCACTAAATAAATACTTAAAGCAAAATATATGTAACACATTTTATTTACTTTCACTATTCAAGAAGTATAAATACATTGACAATAAAATTGAGACTGCAGTTCCTCATTTCATTACTTGGGCTGAATCTTGATAAACTGCCACCTGAACAAAACTGCTACATTGCATTAATACAGTGTTTTTCAACCACTGTGCCGTGGAAATGATGAAAATACGGTTCCTATGGTACGGTATTTTCTGGACTGTAAGCTTGCTACTTCTTTCCTACACTTTGAACATGCGGCTTTTCTGTGTATTTTTCTTCAACCACCAGGGGGCTCTCTAGCAGGAAGTGAATCATTAGAAGTCAAAATTGTAAATCAAAGAAGAACGCGTTAATTTTCATTTAGAACAACCACATGCTAGCAGCAGGCACGACGGAGAAATGTTTTCAAACTCATATGATGCAGCTTTTAAGTTGAAGGCTGTCGATCTGCCACTACAGGAGGGAAATAAAGCCGCTGCACTTAAGCTTTGTGTGAACGAAACCATGGTTCGACTTTGGAGACGGAGGACTGCGTCCAGCAGATTTATTAGGACGCAGCCCTCTGCTGCCCTCTACTCTGTCCTTATGAAAAACCAAAAGCAGCAGAGATACCAGCGGCTTATAGGCCAGGGCGGCTTTCCAGTTTTTTGTTTGTTTGTTTCCAAAAAATTAGAAGGTGCAGTTTATAGTATGGTGTGCTCATAGTCCAGAAAATATGGTAATTGGTTTTAAAAGATTTTTAAAAAATGAACTATCTGCAAATAATGCCATCTTTGAGTGTCTGCTGTAGTAGTGACTAGCGGTGTAATGATGTAATTTTCTTACCACTAGATGGCAGTAGGTACAAAGCATTTTGTACCTAAATTTAACACCACAGTGTTGTGGCTGTTCAGGTGTTCAGGTGTATTTTTGAAGTGGACATGTTACCTGCAATTTGAAATAAGAAATGTAAAATGTGATAAAAATATATTTTTGTGTTTATTTGATTCCTATTCCATACACTTTGATAAGAATGACTATATATATAATATAGACGGCTACAGAGTATCTTTGTTTACATTTTTGGTTGGTGGTGTGCCTCGAGATTTTTTCAATTAAAACAGTTACCTTGGCTCAAAAAAGGTTGAAAAACACTGGATTAAAAGATTTAGCTCTGGTTTCTGCTGAAGGTATTTAGCTCTCTAACTCTTACTTCAATAAAAAGAGTTTGAAGTGGGAAGGAGCAGTTGAGCGTTAGCAATGGCCAACAGCTCAGTATGGGAGCTGAGAGCAGAGGGGCGACTGCACGTGGTAGTAAGAAAAGAGTATGTTTTTATTTTCTATCGTCTTCAACGTGGGCCTTGAAAACCACAAAATAAAATCTGAATATTTTCTAGAAAACTCTGGTGCTGACCTTTAAGTGTAAGTTATGATACATCCCAAATATTCAATTCCTACGTATTTATAGGTTCTCAGCCATCCAGGACATTACACCCCCCTCCCCGCAACCAGTGGTGCAAAGAAGTGGCTATGCAATGCATAGGGGTTCAGCACCAGAGGGGGCATCAAAACCCAGACTGGAGGGGGCGGCGCGCCGATTATGTTTTCCAATACTCTTCAGTGCGCCTCACGCTCCTTCACCTTGTGCACATAACAAGGTAAATGTAGCAAGTTTTACCCTTCACGTATCGTCATCTCAGGGGGAGGGTAGAGTGAGCGTATCTTCCTTGGGGGCGGGGGTGCTGATTTATATAACTTAATTAATAAGCAACTTAATTAATAATTTAAATAACACATCACTTGAGAACCACTGCAATAAATCAATATTTATGAGGAATTTTATTAAGTGGAGGTACTTATTAAAACTTGTTTTTATTTAGAGCCTTAAGTTTTTGTAAAGGTGTAGCAGAGATTAGATCTGTTGCCCTGAACCAAACTCATATCTAAACATTTGAGTCTTAGTTTGACTTCTATGGGTCTCAACAGGTTGTTCACTGAGAAACACTTTTGTTATTCACTACTACTTACTAGCCATTTTTGATGGTGCAGCTTGAACACACAAAAAAATTTAAACCACATTTTACTGTCACTTTGCTAATGCCCCCCCAATTTGCTTTTAAAAAATGTCCCTGTTTATGGTCCTCCCCCCAATAATGAGATGGGATTTACGCCCTTACATCCATCCTGTGATGGAACTGGACCTGGTTCATCATTATGATGGGACAGAGAGAAAGTCTCTTCCCCGACTTCAGGCCACAACCTGCTTTCTGATCCGGCAAGTCTCAAGTCGTTATTTTAATGACTCGAGTCCTCGTCTCTGCTGTGAAGTTCTTTTATAATTTTTTTGCGGTGCCAATGACCCATTTGGACTTGATTTGGACTTTGATCCATAAACAAAAAGCAACGTAAATTCTGTGTAATGTTTCCATGACAACAGAACCAACAGACCTTGGTATCGTCACATGGCCACAATAACAGATAAACAGTTACAGCAGGTAGAAACAGCTCACCTCCATGATAGTGGAGATCCAGGAGATTTAAATTCAATGATCAAACCCTTTGACCTGTCGCTCTTAAAGGACACACAGCTGGGTTCTGGTTCTGGTTCTGGTTCAGGTCTGAGTCTCTGATGGATCCTGACAGAAACATGATGATTAAAACTGAATCTGTTCAGTCTGGATGAAGCAGCAAAGAGGAGCAGCAGCAGCTTCATCACCACGTCTGTTTTGGCCTGATATAGTGAACGCTGTGTGAAAAGGGCTGTGGACAGTTAGAGATGGTGACCTCACCTCTGACCTTTGCTCTGGCTCTCATCTTCCCCACACAGAGTGGTTTTAGAGGGAGGGACTCCCTCCTCTCTGTCCTCACACTGATCCATGCTGCTGAATTCACATCAGCTCACACACACTTTCTAGCTTCACCTGCAGAGGAAACACACATCATTCATCTACACATCAACTCTGATCATCCTTTACATCATTAGTGCTGGAAAAAGTTGCTGACATTAATGGTGGAGACCAGAGTTCGGTACGAGGAAATAAAAACATGAATCAGTTCTGAGAAGAAAACAAAGAAACATCAGCTGTTCATCATGTTGTTTGATTCCAGTTCATCAATAATCTAATAATCGTATAGATTTGCCTTAAAACTGCAGAGACGTTAAAGTCTGAAGGGAAATCATAAGTGAAACTGTTCAACAAACATCACAGATTAGAAACAATCAGGAAAGTTTTTGATGAAAAAGTTCAAGAAATAAACAAATCAAACTTACAGTTTCTTCAAACGATCCGAAGAGTTAAAAAGAAAAATTAAACAACAAACTGAGACCAGACAAACGGACTAGTGCCACACCTGAACAGGTACATTCAAAACGAAAGTAAAAGTGAAGGATGTTGCATAACTGATGACGTCACTGCTCACCTGGCTCTTAGTTTCTTCTTTCAGAACAGCAGAACCAGACGTTCTGATGGAAATTAGGGTGTACTTACTTTTGATCATGACTGTAGTGATGATTGATTATAACAAAAAATTAAGAACAGTATTTTAGTTTATCATGTCAGAGAAAAAATTTAAAAATGCATTTTTGAAACTAATATTTTCACCATGTCATCCATACGTTCATTCTAAACTAAATATTTCACAAGCTAAATATTTACTTTGAAAACTAAATTTGTGGAATTAAAAATGTAGATAAATATTTTGCTTCAAAATAAATATTTAATTTGCAAACTACACATAAAATTTTTCAAACTAAACATTTAATTTTCAAATTCAGTATTTATTTTCAAACTACATATTTAATAATCTATTTTCATGTCTAGTTGTTCAGTCAGACGCCCCATCATGTTGTCATGTTTCAGTTTCTCCTCCATTCAACAGCAGGAGAACAGGTTTAATCCAGTTTAGTGTAACTGTGAACAGGTTTAATCCAGTTTAGTGTAACTGTGAA
>NW_006800962.1:0-2409 GCF_000485575.1 Poecilia formosa | reverse complement strand
AGAATGCCATCTTTGCACGAGCAGCGGTTGTCCTTCGATGCCAGAAACCCCAAATCTGTACCACTGTTTACTATTTCTCCCATATTGGGCTTTTACATGAACCCAGCAAGGTATATGGAGTCCTCACAGCCCACCAATCTTCTCTATGAAGAGGAATGTGAGAATGAAGATTGAAAACGCAACAAGAGGATTTTTATGTGTTTGAAATTTGTTGATTTTGTTTATTTATTGCCTCGAAGTAAACTTCTCACTGCAGTGTGACACATTCTTCATTGTACAGCCTCCTTTTTTCACCCCAAGATCAGCAAAGTGAGCCTCAGAGAAACTGCAAAAACCTCAAAACCGCATCAGTTAAAATTCACAAGAGTTCAATTAGAATCAGACCAAATAACTATGGTTGCCATAATAAATTCTCTTCTCACCTCATAATAACCCTGGCAGCATGTGTGAGGTTTGTAAAGATTCAGTTGAATAGGGCTGGGCAATAAAACAATAACAATACCTATCGCAATAGAGATGCAGTCTATGCAAAATGCGTCCAACAGACTGTAGTTCATGTCACTGAACTTTGATCCGAATAATTTATGAAGTGTGCAACATTACAATCACATAGGACCACTTGGAATTACTATTTAGTACAAAGTTTCAAATCAAGTTTCATGGTCTACATATCTGGCCAGTTTCGTGGACTCCACCTGACCTCATAAAGTCCTAATGATAATAATCAATGACATAAAGCAGGAACACTGATTCACCATCAACATTAAACATGTTGAACGTGGGTCATAAAGCTCCTGCCTACCACTTAAAAGCAGGAAACAAATTGAACCCTCTGGTTGATTACGATTACGGTTTGTGTTGCGCATACTTCTCATTCAAAAGGAGCATGACTCTTTGAACTGACATGACTGGAGATGCACATGGGTTGTGTGAAGTAGGGATCTAATCATATCAAAGGGCAGATAGTTTATGCAAGTTGTGGATGGCCGCCAGGTCCAGCCCAAGGCATAAGCATACTAAGTAGCCGCTTAGGACCCCAGGGTCACTAAGGGGCCCCCTCAGTGGAACTGATTTTTCTTTTAGTTATAATTTCTATGTCATTATAATATCAAAAACACACAATTTCGCCACGAGGTGATTTGTCTTTACAATAATATATATTTGATAATGTATGTAGAAATTATTTTATTGATAAAGAAAAAAAAATGTTCTTGGGGCCCCCTGGTGGCCGCGGTAGGTACCACACGCTTCGCCGGTATCATGAGCTGCTGTGCCACGTGCAGAGCGCATCCAAACGTCCAACGTCTAACTCCGGTAGACGTTAAGTAAGTAAAACAATGTCTCAAAAAAGGACTTATCCTTCAGGGAGAGATAGGAGGAAGAATAGAAAAAAGCCAAGATAAAGGTTTGTTTTAATGTGTCCTGGTAATGTAATGTAAAGATTAGTAAAGCTGCTAATAGAAAATTAGCTTGATAGCGACGTGGAACGGTCCAGTTCAACAGCCAAACATTTTGCTAGGGTCTTTGTGTTTGTGTGAAACTGAGTTTTAACTTGAAATTAGTTGATTCTCCTGCTTGACTCTGTATATTTTTGAGGTATTTTTAGCTTCAAAACGCTGTATTTGATAACGTTTGATAACAATAATTAAAATTTCTCAATGTTTAACATCGTTTAGCAAAATGTTTTTTACGTCAGGCTACATAGCTGCTACATCGATGAGCTGCTCTATGCTGTAGTTGGAGATATGTTGTTTGCTGCTGAGCATAATCATTTTGTGGCTAAAACAAACATTATTTTTACATCAACTTCTAAGTTATGTGAAACTTATGTTAAAATCATTTGAAGGTTCAGAATCAGTCCAGCACCGGTCCGCATCCCCAAAATTAAGGAAATCGGCACCCAGAAATTAACTGGTCAATAAATCAGTTGGCTAATAAATGTATCCTATATTATACATGTTTACAATGCAAACAGCCAGAGATGCAATAAGTTTATAGCAGGTGTGTGAATGATCTAATGATCAGACTGCTACTTGCAGCCAGTCCACATTGTTCGTAGAACTAGAGGGCCCCAAAACCACATTTTGCTTAGGGCCCCATGGAGGCTTGGGCCGGCCCTGATGGCCGCATAAGAGGCATGGAGAAAAACATGTCAAAATGGGTCAGACTGTAGTCAATGACTGATTGAAGATGACATAAGTGCATGTTCACACAATAAAACCTGTGGCTCTTTAAAGGCATTGGCAGTGTTCAGTCTTACTGAAGAACGTGTTCAGTCTTATTTATTTATTTATTTATTTATTTATTTATTATTTAGAGCTTTAACATATTAAAGCTCTAAATACATGTTCATCTGTGAAATGAGAAATGAGCTTAGGCACTACTTGGCATGTAAAGCACCAGGCAATA
>NW_006800961.1:20279-39004 GCF_000485575.1 Poecilia formosa | reverse complement strand
CTTCACACATTTTAGTGAAATATCTTGCTGTTAGGGTTAATTATGACTGAACCTGATGTTTTATTGGTGTGTTTTGTATGCTTACTTAATATTAAGCTGAAACACACTACAGAAGTGCTGTTGTTGCTTTGGTTAAAATAGACATGCATGCACTTTTGAGATCTTCCAAAATGTTCAGTACTAACTTTATAAAAATCTGCTAAATTCCTTCTTATTCCTCCAGTATAATTTTACCTAAAGGGACTTTCCCATGTTTTGAACAGCATTTTATTTACTCTGGAATAATTTGACACAGAAACTGAAACACATTTCTAAACTAGTCAAACCCCACTTTTCCTTATAATAAACATGTAATTGGGGTTTTAAATTATACATACATTAGGGTTACAAACTCTATCGTCAGTATATTCTCTTCACAGTATCAGTGAGTGCAATATTTCTGATTCATTTTATTTAACTTTACTAAAATAGGTCTTCATTTAAATTTACATGAAGAATATACACATTTAAGTTACTGTAACAATAGGACAGTAACATAAACCTAGGTTTATGTTACTGTAGGGACCCCTTGCATCCACACAGGATATATAGAGGCCTGTTAAAATTCCAGATGAATGTGATGTGAAATAATTAAATCATATTTCCTCAAATAATGAGACAAATATCTGGTACAAAAAGCACAACAAATAAAGCAAACCTATAAAAACAAAAAAAGATACAACATAGCATAAGTTTGTACATCCTTTGACTAAATGTTGAACAAAGTATCTTTTGATTCAACTGGAGCATTGGGACTTTGTTGGTTGGAGTTCTGCACCCCCATGCCTCCTCACCCCTCTTTTCAACCTTAAATAATGCTTAATAAACAGTTACTAATGATTTATAAAGTGTTTATAGCTGAATGGATAAAATATCTATAAGAACTGTGTTAGCCATCTATAAGGCGAGCCTTATTGCAAAGTGGAACTGACTTTTCCTAGCCATTATACAAACTCTGCACAAAAAAATTACGCCCTGAGATTTAAAGTCTTCTTTTAATTTCTGAAAAAACTATGGGGTTATGTCAAAAGCCACTGGAGAAGCAGAGACTTTCCCCTTTGGTCCTGCAAGTGAAAACATGAGCCTACTACCAATTATCACCTCCTGCACCTGCCAGCAAGCACACACACGCACACACACACACACACACACACAACATGCCTTGTTTGTGGCCTGTCTACCACTGGAGTTCTCCTTTGCATCATGGTGACTGGTTGTTAATGAGGTCATTCAAATGTCTCCTCTCTTGTGTGCTCTTAAAGAGATCCAAGATTAGTTGAATATGTTGGCCTAAATATGTTGTAATTTTTCTATTAACCCCTTAGCCCACATCGGAATGCCCGCGTGCCGTTCTTCCATTGTATTTTCCAGGGGTGAGATTTAAGGGTTTAAACTTTGCCGGTGTCCATTATGACGCTTTTATTGGGCAGCCTAGATGCCCTCCCCCCGCCCCCCTTTTTTTTGATTGACACTGCATTCAACCGATGTTGTTATGAAATGGCTTTTCCCGACCAAACAATATCCAGAGAGCGACTTGAGCTCGTTTTGACATGCCTGTATTGTTTCTGGAATATTTCAACTTGGAGACTCAATCTAAAGCCACCAATGTGTAGCCAACACGTGTCCTGACATAAGGATATAAGGCATTTTGGGGATTGTTTTGACATGAATCCACCAGCTGCATGCGTAACCATGCGTACCATTGAGTGCTGGGGTACGGATGGGGGAGGATGGACGGACCAGCGTATTGCAAAAAGGGGGAGGAGGTCTGACTGTACACTAATCTCCCCTGCGCCCCCAGATATGCCATTTTATTTATATAATTATAAGTAATTTCCACTATCAGTAATGTGTCTTCCAGAGGATTCCTCTGGTCATTATCTTTTATTAAAGCCCTGATTGATGATTGTATGTTGAAGCACAGAGGAATTACAGTCATTTGAAGTTTGTATATCAAACGTTGTCCAAGTGTGCAGTGTGCCATTTGGAGACTCCAAATGGCACACTTAGAGTCTCCAACCTTAAATATGTCCAAATATTGTCCAAATGGCACACTTGGACAATTTGGAGTCTCCAAATGGCACACTTGGACAACAAGTGTGCCATGTACATTCTGTACACCTGTACATCCTCAAAAATAAACATGTCCAAAATGACATTGATTTTTGTGCTATTTTGATCAGTCTTGAAATCCACAAGCAGAATACTTTATTCTACGGATTTATTCTATTTCCCAGTCCATACATTCAACACGCAATGTGTATTTACAAGAAATAAAAATGAAAAATCTGGGTGAAGCAACATTTTTCAATTTATTTTGTTTTACAAACGTAATAGCTACAAACTACTTACAATTAAAGTATTTTTGACTGCAAAAATAGAAAATTTAGCTTGTCATCTTCATAAAGAGACCAAGCTTTTGCGTGTACTCCAAATTGTTCAAGAACAGTAGCTGATTTAATTTGGGGGGGTTTCAGGCGTTTTTGGTGATTTTGGAGGTGATGTTAAAGGGGATAAAAAATGCCACTTTTCAGATACTGATCCCTGAACACTGATGTAATGTCTGGGTTATCTGATCATATGAGCACTACCATACTGTACTGACTGTTTTCACTTACTTTTGCATATGGCCCAAACTGGGGGTTTATCACACACTTCTGGGGTTTTATCACTGCTTAGTGATAGTGCAAGCCATGATCTGATTAATGAACAGATCATGACTTGTGGCTTGAATATTTGCTGGTCTAATGTACTTTTTTCAAAGTGAGTAGTCAAACTGCTGCTTTGTTTTGGGACAGGACTTGCTGAAGATCACATCTACCGTTTTTTTTTTTAGGTAGAAAAAGAGCCAATGTATAAGCAGCGCAAGATCACTCCAGCCAAAAAAGTAACTTTCTAATATAAGTGGGCAGAGCTAAAGAGATCCCATACGAATGATTTTATAAGAACAGCCAAGATATTTTTGTACACAACCACACCACCTCATCCCTGAATCATGGAAAAGCACACAAAGACTCAGCACACAATGTTTAGAAGACATTTTTCAAGTTTAAAAAAGTCAACCTCAGTTTTGCAAATACAGTTTTTTTTCTTTGAGTATTTCAGAAACCATGATGTTAAAAGCTGCAGTTACGTTTTAATGGTATCTTGTGAGGCAAACTTTTCAGATGCACACAGGCTGGAAGTTTAGCAGAAACATCTGAGTGACTGGGCAAAGTGATTATGCCTGAGATCTGGAGACCTAGATTAGAGTCAGTCTGCTGCTATGATCCACCGCACACAACAGAAAACACACAAGACAGACACACACAGCTAATCCACACAGGACATCTGTCACCCTGTCCTGATTGATCCAATAACACATACACACAAACACACACACACGCACATAGGCAAAAAAAATAAAAGCAATAAGTCTGAGGGCTGTTTACAGGCATAAACTATAGAGTGGGATTAGTGATGGAATGAAGGCTGACTTCATCTTAAAATCAACATCCACCCACCCATCCCACTTCAGTATGACAGATCCCATAATCCCCTCTGAACCCCTGCTCCCCCCACTGAGATGGTACCACACCCTGCTGTTCTGGACACTGGGAAAAATATTGCCATGGTTTTTGGGAGTTTCTTAACCCACATGCAAAGTCAGTCAAGGAACCACAAAGTAGAAATTCCAAGTGTGATTTATTTACAATATTTATGGCTTCATGGAGGGCGCTGGGTTAGCAATGCCTGGAAGAGAGGCTAATGAGAAACAGATCGTTCTGTGAGTGAATCTTTGGAATGTCAGAATAACAGATCTCTCTTACGTTTACTTGAGGAGGCTGACTCACTGGGAGGATAGCTAAGATCCACAGGTAAGGCCACTAGGTAGATCAGCTTTAATTGTTCCAGCTTAAACCATGAGTCTTCGTTTGCTGAGACAAAGCAGAATATATTTGGAACATTCTGCTGCACTAGCAAGAATGGCCTGCCACGGCAAACCAAAACAATGCGTTCATTTCAGCTTTTGGTGTTAATTGGTGTCCTCCATTTTTCCCTTACAGTACTACAGATGTTGCATTGATCAAAGTCTAATCAATGTTTTATCAAACATTTTACAATCTCCAGTTCTGTATTACAAAAACCAGAGGAGTATTTGCATTTTTTGGTAGAAAGGGGTTTGTTGTCAGTGTAAGTTAGGCTCCACCAGGGCTGCCTGAGGTCAAAGGTGAGACTGAAGGGAAAGGTCAGAGGGAGCTTAGGCATGCTGAGATATTGTGAGAGCAATTCAGGTCCAATTCAGGTAAAAACAAGAAAATAGAATCAAACCAATCATAAAAGAAATTAGGGTTGAAACGATTCTTCGAGTGATTCGAGTACCTCGATTATTAGAATTCCTCGAGGCTTTGTGAAGTTATGTTTTATTATTTAGCGCACCGTGTTCTGGCTGGGTTATTACTTCCCTAGCAAAAAAAAGTATACTTTATTATACTAAATTTTAACATACTTTAGCATACTTCGATTGATGTACTTAAACTGTACTATTTTGGAACAACTTTTTTTGTGCTTAGTATATTTTAATAGTATTTAAATAATATTAAATTACAATTTTTAGGATACTTAAACGTACTTTTTTGGAACAACTTCAAGTTATACTTAGTATACTATATGTATACTTTTTTATGTACTATTCAAGAGTTTGATTAGTATATTTTGAGTGTACTAATTCTGTCATAGAATTATATTAAAAATATACTTTTAATATACTTTAAATATACTGCTAATATATTAGTAATGTATTTAAATTGCACTTAATTTTTAGTTTTGATTTACTGCTATTGCTAATGAAGTACAATTTTAATTACTCATAAAAGTCTTCTTTATTCCTACTTTCCTATTTTGTACATTACATGCATAACTACACTACAGTACTTACATTGTTTTAGGCTACAATTACATGGAAAGATTAATTACAAAAGATGTTCAAGGTAATTCAAATATTTTGTTTTATTATCGACATTTTAAAATTGTCCAGTTTTACTCAACTTTATGAACTTTACATAAATTATCAGTTTACATGTCAAAAGTGAACACAATGAACATGAAAATTTAAGTGTGACAAAAAACATGAAAGTTATTACTTTAAAGAACAAAAATTATAAATACATTGTGCTTTCAATATATTACCATTTTGGTAACACTTTATTTGATCGGGTGTGCATAAGACTGACATGACACTGTCATAAACATGACATAAAATCTGTCATCCAACTTTTAAAGCAAATTCTCATTAAAATTGTCATTATTTACTGAATGACACTTCATGATACTGTTGGTATGTTCCTAACAGGAGTGAGGATCAACGACAGAACATTCCCATTCACTGCACCGCCGCACCTTACAGAAACCTACAAAAAAGAAAAATAGAGCAATTAAACAGAGAAATCATTTGTATTTTAAAGAATACAGAAAAATGGCAAATAAAAAAATAATACTTAAAATTTCAAGACTTTGTGGACTCGCCATGTATGTGACATCATCAGAACTGATGATGATGATAGGGACCGGATGCCTGGAGTGGAAAAACATTTCTGGGTGTCTTCTTTGCCTGTTTATGTTAGAAGTAGAAAAAAATAGTCAGCAATGTCATAGAATCAGTTGATGTTGGCAATAACTATGAAGCTGTTTTAAGTGTGGACTTAAGAAGACAAACTACCTTAAAAGCTTTCCATCCATGATCTGAACACGCTGATCCTTGCAGGGTAGCGAGGGAGGCTGGTGGTGTCCATCTCCAGCAGTCATCAGATGAGAGGCAGGGTTCACCCTGGACAGGTCACCCGTCCATCACAGGGCCCTGAAAGCCAACAACAAATAAAATGTATGAAAGAGAAATGTTAGATTAACAAAGGGAAAAATTCTGTCCAGTTATCTTTAAATCAAATCATGTCAAGCACTTGGTGTTGGTAACACACCAATTTTTGTTGTTGAAAATGTAGCTAGCTCCTCATTTAAAAAAAGGAAATACTTACATTATGAAGGTTCATTATGGAGGTTCATCCTCAGAGCTGGTTGTTGATCTGGTGGAGCCAGAGCCTCTTGAAAATGAGATCTGGATCTCAATGGGGTTCGCCCAGTTAAATAAAAAAAGTAAAAAATAAAAAAAGGCATACTTTATTATCCTAAAATTTACACTGAGATGTAATTTAAAACATAGTGAAATTAATAATTTAAAGTAGTTTTAAGTGAATTTAAAAAAATTACATTTTGAGCATATGTTAAAATACACACTAAATATATTTTAAATATATTTTAAATATACTTGAGCAAGTCTATTTTTACACTTGGGCAAATATATATTTTGTTCACTTAAAGCAGTGGTCCCCAAACTACAGCCCGCAGGCCAAATCCGGCCTGCCTCCACATTTGGTCCGGCTCCCTGAACAATACCAGAGAGCATTTAGATTTTTTTTTCATATACCGTATTTTCTGGACTATAAGCTGCTACTTTTTTCCTAAGATTTGAACCATTCATATAAGCCCGGCTTATATGTGGATTTTTCTTCAACCACCAGGGGGCTCTTTAGCAGGAAGTGAATCATTGGAAGTCAAAATTGGAAATAAAAGAAGAAAGCGCCCATTAAAACGGAATTAGGTTTTGATAGGGAATTGAAATTTGAGAATGTTGTTGTTATGCCCTTTAATTTTATGTTAAGAGTAATAAGGCTTTTATTTTGAAGGTCAAGGTAGGTCTGAGACAGGAAGTCAACCGTTTTGTTAGGTTTCCTTCTGTTATTAACTCAGTTGCATTTGAGAAGGTAAATCGATTGCAATCAGCCTTTGTTTACGCCATGGTCATCACCGTCTAAGTTTTCATTTAATATTTAAGAGTAGATTTTATTAGTGTCTTACAAAGAATGCGTATTTCATTTTAATTCTTTTGTACTCATAGTAAATGCAACTGTTTTATTTATGTTACAGTTTACTCCATGCTGTATGAGTGCTTGAGTCACTGGAATAAAGCAGAAGTAAAGAACCTGTATTCTGACTCAAGTGTTCATTCCAGTGGAGTTAAGCTTACTGCTGAGTTGCGTTGTAAACACACAAGGAGAGCAGAATAGTAAAAGACGGTGTTTAGTTGGCTGAACAGCATTAAAGCAGCTACATTAACAGATATGGAGCTCCTTCGAGGAATACACCTCGAAGGAGCAAGACCAAAAGACATGAAGTCTTTTCAAGATGGAGCGTCAGTTAAAAGCAGTAAAAGTGCTGGTTCCAGTTCAAAACGCTCAAGTACGTCATCAGTTGGTGCTGCAGCAGCACGCGCTAGGGCCAAAGCCGAAGCAGCTCGTGCACGTGTTTCATTCGTCCAGAGAGAGATCAGCATTAAAGTTGACAAAGCTAGACTAGAAGCTAGTCTCGAAGCTCTTAATCTTGAAAAAGAAGCTGCAGCTGCTGTTGCTCAAGCTGAAGTTTTGGAAGCGGCAGCAGATTTAGAGAATGAACACCATAGTTGGAAAAGTCTTCCCAACGCGGTCCAGACACATGAACGTGTAAGTGACTACATCAAAGATCAATCTATGCAGCTTAACCAACACAGCGAATCTGTTAATATGTCGCTGATATCAGAGTATCCCATTGAAAATAACCCTCAACCACCAACCAAGGACATCAATAAAGAGGAGTATATTGTGAAAGAATGCTGGCCTCCACCATTTCAGCCACAACTAGGTTCAGAAGCTTTTAACCCATTTCGGACTGCTCACATCTGGACTACACTGGCTCAGCTAGCAAGAGAAGATGACTTCCCAGTTCAAAGTGAGGTACAGTTACAAGAACCAAAGTCCAATATACTTCGGCCAAATACCAAGTTAGCTTTTCCACGGTACTCTGACACTTCTCACACAAACCCGCCAGAGTCTTCAGCAATGATGAACATGGCAAAGTACTTGGCACGCAAAGAGCTTGTGAGCACTGGCTTAACACACTTTGACGATTATCCAGAGTCCTATAAGAGCATGGAAATCTGCTTTCTCAAACACCATCAAAGATTTGGATATCACTGCCAGTGAACAGTTGGATTTAATCTCAAAATGGCTCGGTAAGGAGTCTTCTGCATATGTCAAACGCTTAAGAGCTGTTCATATTGACAACCCAAACATTGCACTAAAAATGACCTGGGAAAGGCTTGATGAATGTTATGGTGCTCCAGAAGTCATAGAAAGTGCTCTTTTCAAGAAGTTGGACAACTTTCCTAAAATCAGAAACAAAGATAATCGCAAGTTAAGAGAGCTTGGGGATCTGCTGATGGAGCTACTCTCAGCAAAAGAGGGTGGCTACTTGCCTGGCTTGGCATACTTGGACACAGCTCGTGGCATCAAACCCATTCTGGAAAAGTTGCCATACAACCTGCAAGAAAAATGGATCACTCAGGGGTCAAAGTATAAAGAGGATTAGAAGGTTGGTTACCCACCGTTCTCCTTTTTCACCCCCCTCATTTGCTACCAAGCCTAAACAAGAAACGATCCCAGCTTCGCCCTTTCTGGAAGCAGTTCTGTGACGGAAAATCCAATCTCACGTCAGTAATTTCAGAACCCCAGTCTAGTGCACAAGACCAATGTCTTTCTCTGGAGTGATACAAAAAGAAGTACCATTTAAAGGTGATGTGGCCAAACATTGCCCCATCCATAACAAACCTCACCCGTTAAAGAAGTGTCATGGCTTCAGGCTAAAAACCATAGAAGAACGCAAGGCTTGCATGAAGGATCAAGGAATCTGTTTTAAATGCTGCTCGTCCACTACTCATCTCGCTCGTGACTGCAAGGTCACACTGAAGTGTGATGAATGCGACAGTGACAAGCACATCGCGGCTCTTCACCCTGGTCCACCCCACTGGTCCATCAAACCTGAAAGTCCTGTGATGGATGACGGCGGGAGCCTGAAAAGGAGGACACTATGCCAGGACCAGTTGCAAGTCCTCTGTGCACTGAAGTTTGTGGCGACTGCTTCACTTCAAAATCCTGTTCAAAGATCTGTTTAGTCAAGGTCTACCCACTAGAGCAACCACAACAAGCTATCAAAATGTATGCTATGATCGATGACCAGAGCAACAAATCTCTGGCCAGGTCGGAGTTTTTCAACTTATTTAAAATCAAACCAGACTCATATCCCTACACCCTGAAGACTTGTGCTGGCTTAGTGTCAACCTCTGGCAGGAGAGCAAATGGCTACCAAATTGAGGCAGTGAATGATGGAACTAGTTTTCCACTCCCAACACTGATCGAGTGTGATGATTTACCGGACAATCGTGATGAAATACCAACCCCAGAGGCTGCTTTTCATCATCCGCATCTAAAGAGCCTGGTCAGTGAAATTCCGCCATAGGACAATGACGCAAAGATTCTTCTCCTGCTTGGTAGTGATGTTCTCCGGGTTCACAAGGTGAGACAGCAGATCAATAGTCCAGGCAATGCTCCCTTTGCATAAAAGCTTGATCTCGGATTGGTGTTAATGGGTGATGTGTGTTTGGGAAAGGTCCATAAGCCAATTGTCCATAACTGTAAGACAAACATTCTAGAAGATGGAAGACCCTCACTGTTCAGACCCTGTGAGAAACACATTCATCTCAAGCAAACGGTCAACTTCAGCCCAGTTAATGGACTATCTCACAGTTACCACACTGCTGTGGTGGATCACGACTCACTCGGCCTCACAGTCTTTAAGAGAACAGCAGATGATAATAAGTGGCCTTTCTCCATAGAAGACAAACAGTTTCTGCAAATAATGGACAATGAAGTTTTTCAGGATGACTCCAACAGTTGGGTGGCTCCACTTCAATTCAAGTCCCCTAGGCTGCCTTTGCCCAACAATCGTGAACAAGCAAAGAATCGCCTCACTTCACTTCAGCGCACATTAGAGCGTAAGCCAAAAATGAAAGACCAGTTTCTGGCCTTTATGCAAAAGATATTTGACAACAACCACGCAGAGCCAGCATCCCCGCTACCAAAAGGAAAAGAGTGCTGGTACTTGCCAATGTTTGGAGTCTACCATCCGAGGAAACCTGACCAAATCAGGGTTGTCTTCGACTCAAGTGCTCAATACAATGGCATCTCCCTAAACAATGTGCTGCTCAGCGGACCAGATCTGAATAACAGTCTGTTGGGAGTTCTCATCCGTTTCAGAAGAGAACGAGTAGCAGTCATGGCCGACATCGAACAGATGTTTCATTGTTTTGTTGAAAAAGAAGATCACAGAGACTACTTGCGCTTTCTTTGGTACCGAGATAATGACCCCAGTAAGGACATCATTGAATACAGGATGAGGGTTCATGTATTCGGAAACAGCCCTTCTCCAGCTGTGGCAACGTATTGTCTCAGGAGAGCTGCAATGAAGGGAGAGCAACAGTATGGGCCAGACACCAAACGCTTTGTAGAGCGAGAGTTCTACGTCGATGATGGTCTTGTTTCCACACCAACAGAAGAAGAGGCAATTTCTCTGTTACAGAAAACACAAGCATCTCTTTCAGAGTCAAACCTAAGACTTCACAAGATCACATCCAACAGGATCAAAGTCTTAGGAGCCTTTCCAGCTGAAGATCATGCTAAGGGTATTAAAGACCTCTGCTTGGATAAAGATGTAGTACCCACACAGCGAAGTCTTGGTTTGAGTTGGGATGTCAAAAGCGATGTATTCACCTTCCAAGTATCCATCAGTGACAAACCATTTACCAGACGCGGTGTCCTTTCCACCATAAACAGTCTCTTAGACCTTCTCGGCTTTGTTGCTCCTGTAAGCATTCAAGGGAAGTCGTTGCTGAGGGAGCTCACCATGGATGGAACAGAATGGGACAACCCACTCCCACAAGACAAAGCTGAAGTTTGGGAGACATGGAGAGTTTCGCTACAGGAGCTGCAACATCTTCACATTCCTCAAGCTTATACTACTACTTCTTGCTCCAATGCCAGTCGGAAAGAGATGTGTGTTTTCAGACGCTTCGACCAAAGCAATCAGTGCCGTAGTATACCTGAAGACTACAGACGAAAACGGCCAGATAGACGTGGGTTTTGTCTTTGGAAAAGCTAAACTTGCACCTCCAACTGAACCAACCATACCCAGATTAGAACTCTGTGCGGCAGTGCTAGCCGTAGAAATGGCCGAACTCATCGTTCAAGAAATCGACATTGAAGTTGATGCAGTTACTTTCTACTGCGACAGCAAAGTGGTGCTGGGTTACATTCATAATGAGTCAAAACGCTTTTATGTGTACGTCCACAACAGGGTACAGAGAATCCGTCAGTCTACAGAACCAAACCAATGGAAGTATGTGCCTACAGAGCATAATCCAGCTGACCATGCTTCTAGGTCAGTTCAAGCCTCAAAGCTCACTAAGATCAGCTGGCTTACAGGTCCAGCGTTCTTGCGCAAATCACAGACAACCACTGAACAGCAAGAGACCTTTGAGCTCATCAATCCAGATTCTGATATGGAAATCCGACCACAAGTAACAAGCTGTGTTACAAGTCAAAAGGTCAACCAACTGGACTCTCAGAGGTTTACAAAGTTCTCTTCTTGGAAGTCTTTACAAAGAGCAGTTTCAACACTCATTCATGTTAAGGATTCATTCAAGAAGGAAAGAAGGACCACAGAATGTAGTGGTTGGCATTGGTGTCCAAAACCTTTCACCACTGATGAGTTGTCGAAGGCCACAACAGCAATTGTTCTTGTTGTGCAGCAAGCCTCCTTCTCTAAAGAGCTAGCCATTCTCTCAAAGGGAGATGATATTCCTAAAGGAAGCCCACTGACTAAGTTAAATCCGATTGTTGACTCCGAAGGCTTGTTAAGGATTGGAGGAAGGCTTAAACTTTCTGATTTAAGTGACAGAGAAAAGCATCCGGTCATTCTTTTAGGAAAACACCATGTGTCCACGTTGCTCATCAGACACTACCATGAGCAGGTTGAGCATCAAGGTCGGACATTCACTGAAGGTGCCATTCGAGCTTTTGGCATATATGGTTAGTTGGTGGCAAGTGTTGTATAAGTGCTGTTCTTCATGTATGTCATCTGTCGAAAACTCCGTAAAAACAGAGAGAAGCAGAAGATGTCAGATCTCCCGCAAGAACGGCTGAGCAGTTCACCACCTTTCACCTACACTGGTCTGGATGTTTTCGGTCCTTGGAGTGTGACAGCTAGGCGCACAAGAGGAGGCATGGTTCAGAGCAAGCGCTGGGCTGTATTGTTCACTTGCATGAGCACACGTGCAGTCCACATCAAAGTCATCGACTCCTTAGACACTTCTTCATTCATCAACGCTTTAAGAAGATTCTTTGCAATCCGTGGTCCTTCCAAGCAGCTACACTCGGACTGTGGGACCAATTTCATTGGTGCCTGCAGAGAGCTGGAGTTCCATAAAGTGGTTAACAGACTCAGAAGTTCAGAGGTACGCAAACAATCAAGGATGTACGTGGTGTTTCAATCCACCTCACTCTTCACACATGGGGGGGTGTGTGGGAACGCATGATTGGAATCGCAAGAAGAATCTTGGACTCGATGTTGATGCGTACTCCCTCCTCCAGCTTGTCTCATGAAGTCCTGTGCACCCTGATGGCAGAGGTGACAGCCATCATCAACTCAAGACCTCTAGTTTCTGTCTCCTCAGATCCAGATGTTCCACAGATACTTACCCCAACAATGCTTCTCACTCAGAAGCAGAGTGTTTTACCTTCTCCAGGAGTATTCACTGAAAAGGATCTGTATAAGCAACAGTGGCGTCAAGTTCAAAGTTTGGCCGACAAATTCTGGCATCGTTGGAGACACGAATACCTTCATACCCTACAACTTCGCCACAAATGGCAAGAGTCAAGTCCCAACGTCAAAAAGGGTGACGTTTTGCTGAAGGATGATCGTACATGTCGCAATGATTGGCCCATGGCTCTTGTGACTGACAACAGGCAACGATGGCAAGCTCTGCAGGATTGAGGTCAAGGTCATCAAGGATGGAACTGCTAAAAAGTTTCTCAGACCTATTACAGAAGTTGTTATGCTTTTAAAGAATGAGGACTAACAAGTTTGTAAGTTTGTGTTTTAAGTACCGATATGTGGCATCTTGACAGATACCAGGTGGGGAGTGTTATGCCCTTTAATTTTGCGATAGAGTAATAAGGCTTTTAATTTGAAGGTCAACGTAGGTCTGAGACAGGGAAGTCAACCGTTTTGTTAGGTTTCGTTCTGTTATTAACTCAGTCACACGTGAGGAGGTGAATCGATTGCAATCAGCCTTTGTTTACGCCATCGTCATCACTGTCTGTAAGTTTCCATTTAATATTTAAGAGTAGATTTTATTAGTGTCTTACTAAGAATGCGTATTTCGTTTTAATTCTTTTGTACTCATCGTAAATGCAGCTGTTTTATTTATGTTACAGTTTACTCCATGTTGTATGAGTGCTTGGGTCACCAGAATAAAGCAGAAGTAAAGAACCTGTATCCTGACTCAAGTGTTCATTCCAGTGGAGTTAAGCTTACTGCTGAATTGCGTTATAAACACACAAGGAGAGCAGAATAGTTGTTGATCTTTTTCCCCTCAAATAGCTTTGAGGGGAAAAAGAAGATTTTTCGTTTTTTAAATAATACTGGGATCATTATGAGAATTTGAGGTATAGATATTAGGATCCAGTAGATGGCAGTAGTGCAACAATAATGGATGCAAGCTGCCGTTGAAATCTAAAGAAGAAGAAGAAGAAAGCGCCCATTTTCATTTAGCACATGCTAGTAGCAGCAGAGCTGTGGAGTGAGTTCTTAGATTCCCTGGAGGAACCAATCTAGAGGAAGTGTAAGCCTGTGAGATGGCCTCACAAAACCAGTGAGAAAGACCCTGGGCGGACAGAGGACGCCCCACTGAGTTATCTCTGTAATGCACAAACAGACGCTTCTTCCTTAGATTCATGAGGAGGTGGGTTAAAACCCTCCAAAGATATCTCTCTTGATCTGAATAAACTGGTGATGCTTCTAGGAGTAAAAACAGGATTGGGATGCAGCACAGCTGAGCTGCCGTCGGCTCGTATTCTGAGACAAGAGGAGCAACAGAGAGCGGATAAATCACTCACTCTCTTTGCAGACATAAGGGCCAACAGCAGAGCAGTTTTAAAAGACAAAGATGAGCCTGATCTAAAGGCCCGAATGGAGCTTCAACCAGAGCGCACAGGACCAGGGTCAAATCCCACGGAGGAGCAAGTGGGCGTGACACAGGTCTGCTTCTGCGTACACTTCTCAGAAACCGCTTCATCAGCGGGTGGTTGAAGACTGTTCTGTCACCAAAATCCTCATGGCAGGAGGAAATAGTTGCAGCATATGTTTTAGTGGTGCTGAAAGCTAAATTTCTGTCCATCAGCTGCTGGAGAAATGACAGCACGCAGCCTAAAGGACATGCAATGGGCTCCACGCCCTCTCCCGTGCACCAGTGTTGAAAGGCTGACCACTTCGAAAGATATAATGCTGTGGTAAAAGCAGTTCGTGTGCCCTGAATGGTGTGCACCACATCCTGCGGGAGGCTGAGCCTCTCTGCGTTCATGTTAGTATGTGGAATGGCCTCTCCATCAAGCTGTTGAACAGGGACAGATCGACCAGAAAATAGTGGGAAAAAACCCCTGCATTTTCCTCTCCCTGGGGAGCCGTGGAAATTGCACCTTTCGACACCAGTTCCTGCAGCTCTGACATGAGAGCGGCATTCTGCTACGGATATGGTAGAAGCGTCTCAACGATCCCCTTGAAAAGCACAGGCCTGCCTCCAAACTGCAACGTGTAACCCCTGCTGATTAGCCAGTCCATCCACTTGTCCAGGGAACATGCGCGCTGCCACTTTGAATAATGTTCTGAAAGAGGGCGTGCATTCATGTGAGGTGCTGTGGTTCGCAATGAACTCCAGCCAAGTCAAAACCCCTGCCATTGTCCCCTGCCTCAGAGACTCTCCGGGGGGCCAGAATGGGCTGGTTGTTAGCCTCCATGCTGCAACTGCGTTCATGTCAGGCCGAATGCGAACCTACGCGCTTCCTGAAGGGGGATCAGGGTGCTTAAGACACCGTTTCCCACCATAAGACACCTAAAAAGTTGTCTAGAGGCCGCCGGCTTGCTGTGTGAGGGGAATGTGTGCGAGGAAGCTGCTGTGAGATCAGCTGATCTGACATCAGCTGATCTGACAGAGCTGGAACATGCAGGGATTTTGCTCTAAGCGATATGTTTGTTTTATTTCAAAACATTTCACATCGTCACACACTTTCCGTCCAGCTACTCATTTCCTAGCTTACCTTCTCCGTGGTCCCTGTGGCTGACCGGTCCCGGACGGTTCGGGCTGACGTCCTCTGGGGAGACCCTGGGGAGACACTGGGTCGCTGGCTGTCTCACCAGGAAGAACTGCCGAGAGGTGGAGGAAGGTGGCAGAGCGGATCAGGAAGAGGCTGCAGCAACTGTGGAGCATCTCTATTGTTGACAGCGGCCACGTCGGTCCCTCTAGAAGCCGGAGGTGCAGGGGACAGGTTGTGTGGCCTTACAAGGCGGAGGACAGACTCCAAAACCTCCTGGGTCTTCTTAGACTTCGACCGGCACCAAACAACGCATCAGGGGTGACGGGGCCATCCAGCAGGTCCTTCTGGAGCTTCTCGGACATAGATAGCGAGAGGCGGAACCAAGTGCTACTGGATCAGAGTAGCCCAAGCAGCTATCCATGAGGAACAAATCGCTGAGGTGGCGCACAGATTGAGTATGGCATCAGCCACCTTGCAGAGAAAGCCCTTCAGCTCCTCTGGTGAGGCAGCTTCCCCCACCCTCTTGGAGATGCCGTATGCCAACAAAGCAGCATTATTGGTGGCAGCTGTTATCTGATAGGCACACTGGTGGGCCCGCTCAGAGAACCTGGTAATCAGCTGATCATGCTTAGAAGGGGGCACAGGCCGCTGGACTAATCCTGACATCCTGGCCCCAAACACGTCAGCGAGGCCCGGATCCAAAGGGGGAACAGAGGGAAAACTTCACTCCGTGAACCCCTCCACCCTCGTGATAGGTGCATCAGTGGAGACAGACTCCCTCAGTCAGACAGGCTCAGCCGCTACTTCAGTTATGTAAGCCATTATGGCGGGAAACTGAGGCCAGATGGGGTCCGGAAGACGACTCGGGGCAGAGCCAAACTGCCCTCCAGATCATTTGAACGTGGCGGGTGAGATTGGGGGATGGGAAGCCCCTTAGCGCTTAGCTTAGCTTTAAATACAAAGGTGTTTGTAAGAATAAAACAGTATCAGACAGGGGAAACACTTTTTTATTGGAATTAAATTAAACACACAGACAAATACAGATCACCGCAACTCTTTTTTGCGTGTTAATACGTTGTGTGACAAACTTTATCAAATGCAGCGCAGCCACAATGTGTCCACCAAACTGCGTAGGTCACTGCCCACCTGAAATCATAGAATATGATTAATATACACTAATATTACACGGCTATTACACAGTTTCAATCCCACAAAATATCACTACCAACATCTTTTCACCAAAGCTTAAGAATATAAAAAAGAGTGTAATGAAGCTAAAATATTTTTAAAATATGGGGACAAAATAGCCCAATAAACAACGTATTTTGTCCCGATTACAACCAAACAAAGACATGAAGTAGTATAGCAGCTTAATGAAAGCCAGGTATAAAATAAATTAAATAAAGCTTACCGTAATCTTCGATGAAATAAAATACATGAAACGAAACTTCCACGGGCAGGAAATCTGCTGAGTAAGCAGTATGTGACATAGCATCGATGTGAGCATGGGCATTACCACAAGGTAAGACGGATTTACGGGTAGCACAGATAGACAGAACACTGACTCTGCCTGTCTCAGCAGCATCACGGCATTTATTTTTAGCTCGTTAAGGTAATGATCACCTGTTCATTAGTTCTGCTGGTATAAATGGCTCAAAGTGTTGTGGAGAAATGTGCACAGCAGATTAGGTCCTTTGTTGTGTTCCACTCCAGCTCTTGCACTGCGCTCTCCTTTCTTTGATGTGGGAAATTATCAAGATTCGCCTCAATTTTTTTCTTTTTTTAAATCATGGGCGATAGTGACAGTGTGGCATTATCTAAAATTACACCACTCAATGATAAACAATGATAAACAACTGCTCAGGAAAAGTTAGTCTTCCTGTGTTTACTCTGTAGACTCCAGTACAGAATGGACTAAAACGCATCATCAACCCATCAGTGAAACAATGGCGACCTCCATTGGTGAAAAAGACAACAAAAGATGTACATTTTTGAAGTATTTATGAGTTTTGCCATATCACAAACAGCAATTTTTTAGTTAATAGTAAAATTTCAACAGATTTAGGCCAACATGTTCAACTAGTCCTGGATCATTTTAAAGCACCTTCTGCTCCACTCATAAGTGCCCACAGCCACATCTCACACACACTTAGTCAGATGTGAGGTTATGCATGTAGCCATCATTCATTAAAGAGAAATATCTGCAAGATAGAACCAGGGAGAGAGATGAAAACACAAAAAAGAGACAAATAAAAGGACAAGATCCAGTTGAAAATGAACAACCACAACTGGGGAGCCATGGGAGTGTATCCACACACAGGCACAGCACATATTCCAGCAATATCTGTGGAGCTAAGAGCTACAGAGTCTCTTTTATCAGTTTCAAATACAAATGCCATTATAGAAGGAAAATTCACATTCTTCTTGCCCATACATTAAGAGGGAAAGTAATCTGTTTTTACATCTGCAAAATGGAATTGCCAGTGGAAGGTACTCCCTTCAGGTTTTGCTTTATTTGTCTTTCTTACAGGTTCACATCAACACATTCTCACATTAGATTCAGAGAAAGATAACCTGAGAAATGGAATTTATTGTGACAACAATAAATTATTCTTATCGTGATAAAAATTTATCATGGTAAATGACAATATGATAAATACCTACACCTATGCTAGATGTTTGATAAATAGAAAAACTGTATTTTTTACACATTTATTTCCCCTCCAGATTAAATCTGCCCCTCTCCAGGTTTCCTATGCTCACAACAGATCACAATGCTCTATCTGTGCTTCTGCCCAGGCTTATTTGTCAACCTGCCCATCAGCATTTCAAAGAAGAATGGGCTCAGAGTTTATCCCTAATGTAATCCCCCCCACCACGTTGACCCCATCTGTCACTTTAGCACATATCATCTTGTACATGGCCTGCACCACCCACCACATTGTTACCCCATCTTTTAACATTTTTGTAAAGAACACAAGACTGCTTTCAACACAGCTTGGCAGATACAATAATTTGAAAGTACAATGGACCCCCATCTGTATTTTCTATTAATGGTTCAGTACATGCTGATTCACCTAACTGCTGATTTGTCTGTAGAATGTAACTAAATATTTGTGGAAAATCCACCTATTAGCAGACTATTTTTGTAAAGCATTTCTAAAATATTTAAGAGAAATTGTAGCTTGGGAAGTTGAAATACCAACAGGCATGGAGTCAAGGCTGGTTCTTCCAAAACCAAAGCTGAATGTAAAGACTCACAGCAGACCTGTGTTATCAAGTGCAATCATGGAAAAATAAAGTATCTCAGTTGTACTTTCCCAGTCTTGTTCAAAGGGAAGCTAGAAGGGGTTGGAGAAAAGTAGGAAAACCTCCTGCATGACAAGAGAACATTTTGAAAAAAGGAAGAGAAGA
>NW_006800961.1:11998-19306 GCF_000485575.1 Poecilia formosa | reverse complement strand
GCCAGGATGAGGGCCTCTGTGCTGTCCTTGAATCCATCTTTTTCCAGTCATTGGTAGGATTTCCTGATATCAGCCACATTGGTTATTTGTCGGTGGTACATCCCTTGTAGGGGCTTGCCCTCCCATGATGGTACCTCCAGCACCTCGTCCTCTGTTCCCCATTGTCTGAGACATTTGCTGAGCACATCATCTGTTGAAGATTTGTCCTTGATGTATTTATGGATCTTGGATGTTTCATCCTGGAGAGTGGCTTTCACACTCACTAGTTCTCTGCCTCCTTCCTTATGGCTTATGTACAGTCTCTGGATGGTGCTGGATTTGGGGTGGAACCCTCCATGCATGGTTAGTAGCTTCCGACTCTTAACATCCGTGGCCTTTATCTCTTTCATTGGCCAGCTAATTATTCCTGCAGGGTATCTGATTACTGGTAAGGCATAGCTGTTTATTGCACGGATCTTGTTCTTGCCATTGAGCTGGCTTCTCAGGACTTGCCTTATTTGTTGGAAGTATTTGGCTGTGGCTCCTTTCCTTGTGACCTCATCGAGGTTGCCATTTGCCTGTGGTATTCCCAGATACTTGTAACTGTGCTCTATGTCTGCTATTGTTCCTTCTCGGAGTGAGACCCCTTCTGTGTGGATGACCTTCCCTCTCTTTGTAACCATCTGACCACACTTCTTTAGTCCAAATGACATCCCAATGTCAGTGTTGTAGATCCTGTTGGTGTGGATCAGTGAGTCGATGTCTCGCTCGCTCTTGGCGTACAGCTTGATGTCATCCATGTAGANAAACATACCACTGCAGTTTTTGTTTCATACGCTTTATATTGAAAGACACTGATTTGGAAAATTTTCTTTAGCCTGATTTTGTAATTTTTTGTCACTTATTTAAATTATTTGTACCTGTCAAGTCTCCTGTTTTGGCCAGGAAACTACCATATTTTACTCCTCTTTCTCACAGTCTCTCTTATTAGTATGTTCCTATAAATTTCCAGTATTATAATATTATAATTATAATAAGAATTTCTGTGCCTCTCCAAACTGAATAAAGCCACCAGCCTCACGAGAACTGCCACCTGCATTTGCCTGGGCGGCAGCTGCCATGGGGTTAGTGCCGACAGCCGGTTCTGTTTATCTGTGCTACCCATAAATCCGTCCTACCTTATGTTAATGCGGATGTGCACATCGATGCTACGCCACATACTGCTTACTCAGGAGATTTCTTATAAATACGTCCTACCTGTGGAAGTATCATTTCATGTATTTTATTTAATCGAAAATTATGGTAAGTTTTTTAAATTTATTTTATACCTGGCTTTCATGAAGCTGCTGTATTACTTCATGTTTTTAGTTTACATGACAGGCAGCTTGCAAATATATTCATAAATGGCTTTAGATTGCCGTCTGCAAAGTCGTTACTACTGTAAACAAGTCATTGTTTGGTTGTTAATCAGGACAAAATACGTTGTTTTGTGGGCTGTTTTGTCCCTATATTTTAAAATATTTTAGTTTAATTATACTCTTATTTTTGTCATGGTTTGTGGTTTTGGTGAGGTGAGATTAGACGCAGGCAGGCCAGAATGAGGATAAAAATTATTATTTTAATGAATGAGTTCCACAGCGGACGCACAGGGAAACAGACTGGCGACGGTGATGCACGACGGCACAGGGAAACAGACTTTAGACGACATAACACAACGACAACATTAGATGAGGATCCAACGAAGAACACAGACAACAGGTGAGACTAAATACACATGGGGTAATCAAGGGAATGAGACACACCTGGGAGACAATCAACGGGGAGGACAGGACAGAGACTCACAGGGAAACAGAATCACACAGAAAAAACTCAAAACTAAACACACAGAAACACGGATCATGACAATTTTATTATTAAACTTTGCTCAATAGATGTCGGTAGCAATGTGGGATTGAAGCTGTGTAACAGCTGGGTAATATTAATTATATTCTATCATTTCAGGAGCAAAGTGACCTGTGCAGTTCGGTGGACACATTGTGGCTGCACTGCATCTGATAACAGACATACAATGTATTAATGCACAAAAAAAGAGTTGCGGTAATCTGTATTTGTCTGTGTTTAATTTAATTCCAATAAAAATGTGTTTCCCCTGTCTGATACTGTTTTATTCTTACAAACACCTTTGTATTTAAAATATTTTTTATCAGGTAGGATATTCTTGTAAAAGGATTAGTGCATACATCTGTAGCTTTTCATTTTAAACGGGTAGGATATTCAGATGAAGGAAATGATCTTCTTGTGGTTTCGTTGTGTATATAAATTTATATACACAATGAAATTATATGCTAAGCTTAACTCCTAAGCTTCACTTCAGTCCCGTCACTCAAATAATGTTATCCAGTGTATTTAACATTAACACAACCTGCTATAGTTTTCTGTTTGTAAACATGACAGTAGCAGTTTTGGATGCGTAGCACTGACAGATAGACTTGGCTATCTATCCGTGCTATGGTAGGAAAATCTGACGAGCTAGCACTGATAGTCAGAGCACCGGAACAAACCAAGTGCGAAAAAGTGATGGTCTACTTAAAAATAATGGGGTGATATGGGGCGACCTTACGAAGGAGTGCACTGCAGCAGGTCATTTAGCCAGTGTCTTGTTGAGTCGCTTTGACTTTCTATCTTTGATTTACTTATTTTAAACAAATTATTTTAACAGCAGTAAAACTTATACATTTCTTAAAATGTAAGGTATACTGTATCTTGGTTGGGCTGGTGGAATGGCTTACAGCGAGCAGCGGAAAATTTATCTTATTTTTAAATTCAAAACTTGACAAGTATGATTATTCTCATTTTGGTCCTTAAAATATCAAAAATTCCACTTAACTATATTTTAGTCCATCTAATGATGTAACTTTTAAATACTAAATGATTTATAGTTATTCAGTACTTGAGTAGACTTTCTACCAAATTCTTTTTTTACTCTTAATTTCTTGGACGGCTACTTTTTACTTTTAACAGAGAAAAAATATTTTTGAAGTAGTGCTACTCTTATTTGAGTACAACTTTTGGGTGTTCTACCCACCTCTGTAATTCTGTGAATAAGAATAAAAATGAGGTGGTCAACAGAATGATCCATACTCCCACTGCCTGAGTAGATCCTGAGCAAGAACTCCAGCTCGCTCTCAGAATGTCCTGAATGTTTCAGAGTGTTAGCGTTGTTTTGGGGCTCTTGTTAGTGAGGAGAGTAGACAGCAGGGAGTCAGCTAAGGTGAGGCACACCACTTCCTCCTCCAACAGACTGAATCAAAAGCATTTCCCAGCCACACTGTGCTTGTTTTAGCTAAAAGCGTCAGATTCCACCTCTGTATCACCTGACTGCACAGATCAGGGGCGCTGCCAGGAATCTTGGGTCCCCTGACAAATAATTAAATTGGCCCCCCCTCACGCAGCTACTGTTACAATTTCTTAAGTCTATCTGACCCATCAAAAACGTCACAATTTAAAAGGCTTGCAACTGCCTTACTTTCTTTGGTCCAATACTAATAACTAGTACAATATTTACTGCTCATGAATTTTACATGCAAGAGTAAAATTCAGTATGCATACAGTCTGCATACAGTATGCAAGTAGGTTGCTTAAATTTTTTCTATTAGTTTTAGATTACTGAAATGTTTCCCCATGAGCAACATTCATAGGCAACATGCAAAATGTACATGAAGCAATCCAGACTTCTCAAAGAAATGCTATATAGTTACATTTTGTTCAAGCTGCAGTATGTAACTTTAATAAAAAATATGTTTTCTCCATATTTGTTAAAGTTGTCACGATGTTGTAGCAGTTTATGAGACAGATAATCTGTGAAAACAATCAATCTCCTCCACCTCCTTCCGGAACTACTATTGCTAGCTAAAGTAATGCACCGTTCTGACCAAAAACAACTAATCAGAACCAGTAGGACGCTCTTAGCACTGTCAATCAACTTCATTCACTCACTGCTAAATGTGCCAATGGTGGAGAAACAACTTATTGTTACAGGAAAAGCGTTTAACTGCCATCACTGGTAGCTATGCTTACTAAACTAAGCATTTACAACAGGCTATGCTAGCTACAGAATAGCACAGAGCAAGGGGGAGGAAGGATGAGCAGCACCACATGAGATTGTGATTGACAGCACTAAAACTCTCCTGCTACTGTTTCTAGCACTGGGAGAAGGCAGAGGAAATAGATATTTCACAGATTACCTCTCCTATCATACTGTCACAACATAATGATAGTATTAATAAATATGTGGGAAAAAAATATATTTTAATAAAAGTTACATACTGCAGCTTTAATTTCACTTAGGAGAGAACAGGTCAAGTGGGACGTGGGTTAGAGCTGCTGCTGACTGACTCACCTGTTAGTAAGTGATAAAAGGTACAAGGGACAAGTTAAATATATGAATATGTTGGTAATTTTTTTACCTTAATTCATTAAATTCTAGTGAAAAGGAGGCAAACAGTAGTTTGTAGCTACGCTAACTATGCTAAATGGTTGATAATCTCACACAGTCTACTCACCTCTCTTGGAGAAAAACTGGGTTATAAATTAACACTTTTGCCTTTTTCTCTCACTCCTCTCTATTTTTTGAAAACCTGATTTTCTAACTTTTCTTAGCAGCATAGTAACTGCCACAGTCTTTTTTTGTTTCCTACTGTCTGCTGTTGAACAGCGTCACTCTCAAGTGTTCCAAGCAGGAATTAACCATTTCATACAGATCCAAGGGAGTTCAGGGCAAATGCTTTTTGGTCTGGGAGAGGGAACATTACAGTTTTACTGCTAAAAACAATCTTCGAAAATACGATATGATTAATTTTGTAATTGACAGGGCGCCAGTTTTCTTTTTAATTTCTATGAACAATAAATAAATTGTGGAGGGCCCCCTGTTGGTCAGGGCCTTTAGAATTGTCATCACTTTTCCCTCCTATACCATGCCCCTGGCCAACTTTCTTCTCAAGTACTGGGTCTCCAGGCTGTGCTTTTCTTAGGTTTCTCTGCTGCCTGGTCATAATCAGAGGAGCCAGTTGACTGGTTGACTGGTCCATTTTGACCAACAACGTATGAACACAAGAAGACTATATATACACCCTTCTGTCAAATTTTAATCGGATGATTGATTGATGGCCTTAATTAATTGATATTAATTGATATCAACCCCCCTCCCCCCATGGGAACTATGTGACCTCTTGACCTCCCCCCAATGGGCATCACGTACCTGCCCATTGGGTCACTGACGACAGACGATGTCTGAAATGGGACATTCTTTCTCAATAATATAGCCACACCACGAGCATGTGAGGTGAAAGGCGACTGGTATATTTGAGACACCCAGCTACACTTCAGTCTATGTTGTGCATCTTTTCTAATATGGGTCTCTTGTAGAAAAATAATGTCTGCAGCTAAGGACTTAAGGTGTTTAAAAACTTTTTCCCTTTTATTGCAGTACCAAGACCTTTTACATTCCATGAGATTAGTTGCAGATTTTTCCCCTCTGTCCGCCCATCGCTGCGAACATCAGTCATTGTGTAGTCATTGTAAGTATATTGTCAGAGCTAGCAGTTTTGATGCCGAGTGGTACAAACGAGTAAAGCTTGTGCATCTGGGTAAAACAAAACATACAATTAACACACCCCGAACTTCCCCCTCCCCCTCCCAGCGTCTGAGGAACACGACGCAAATCTTCCCCTTTAAACGAAGCAGGAGCTGCCGGACAGATGGCGGACCGAACTCAGTCAAGTCACGGCACCTCCACCACAACAATCATTACACTGAAATTTAACTAAACAACCCGGATCTTACAAAATGCACCCGAAACGTCAACGTCTGTATGTTATTAGAAAATATAGTTCGTCAAACGAACCACAGCTTAACGGAATTAGTTCACCTTAAGACTGTGAAGAGAAAAAGCAAAAACTGGATAAATGTGCCACACATGCTCACTAGTCCTTTTCAGTTGTGCTTCTCTTCCTCCGCAGGTGAGCCGCCTCTGCCCGAGCCGGGTCGTTGAATACCTCGGGGGGATTACCATCCTGCCATTGCACCAGCAGCCGGGCTGGGTAGCGCAGCTGGAACTTGATCAAGGCTTGCATCGCATTCCGAAAGGCGCGGCGCTGGCTCATTACTTCGCTGGTGTAGTCTGGGAAAATCAAAACTTTGTTCCCCTTGTATTCCATCGGCTGCGTCCTGGCAAGGCGTAGAATTTGCTCTTTGCTCTGAAACTGATGTATCCGGGCTATGATGGTGCGTGGTTTCTCACACGCCGCAGGCTTGGGCCACAAAGAGCGGTGTGCGCGGTCAACCTTTAATGGATGCGGGAAATGTTGTTTGCCCAGTAGTTCGGGGATGAGCTTAGAGACAAACTCAGTCGGCCTACCTTCTTCTGAGTTTTCCTTGATGCCGACAATTTTGATGTTATGTCTTCGGGAGCGGGCCTCCAAGTCCAGTAACTTAGTTTGGACTAAGGAGCTCACAAAGATACAAGCTTTGTGAGCTCCTCACATTTCGTTTCAAGTTCTCCCATACACTTCTCGTGAGCCTTGGTTGCTAATTCCTGGCTAACCATGCGGTTCTGCAAGTCAGTCTGTGCGGCGAGGACAGATTGGAACTTAGCTTCAAGGGCGTCGAAGCACTCGTCCAATTTTGCAAGAATTGACGCTGACATAGTTTTACATATTTCCTGGCACATCTCGAGCAACCGGGTCTTTTCCCCTGGAGCACTGTCTCTGGGTTCGCTCTCGGTCCCGCCAGTATGGCCACTACTTACGTTAGCATTAGCCTCGTTAGCGTTAGCACCTCCAATGTACCCGTCCATAGTCTTGTTTTTCCCGGAGTTTGCCGCTTTCTTCAACGGCGACATGATGCCCGGTGGCTAGCCAAGGATGCAACGTCTAAAGTGCCAGCTTCTAGGTGCTTTTATCGTGGTATTTAGTGAATTACTTAAAGTTATGGTGGAGAGCGCAAACCAACACGTCTACATCTTACAGCTGCGCACTAGTGCCCCCCCCACTTCAGTTATTTGTTGGTGGTACATCCCATGTAGGGGCTTGTGCTCCCATGATGGTACCTCTAGCACCTCGTCCTCTGTTCCCCATTGCCTGAGACATTCGCTGAGCACATCGTCCGTTGAGGCTTTGTCCTTGATGTATTTATGGATCTTGGATGTTTCATCCTGGACAGTGGCTCTCACACTCACTAGTCCTCTGCCTCCTTCCTTACGGCTTGTGTACAGTCTCAGGGTGCTGGATTTGGGGTGGAACCCTCCAGCTAATTATTCCGGCAGGGTATCTG
>NW_006800961.1:4826-11988 GCF_000485575.1 Poecilia formosa | reverse complement strand
ATTTGGGGTGGAACCCTCCATGCATGGTTAGTAGCTGGCCTCATTCTTGAGTCGGTATCCGTAGCCAGTCTTGTTGATGATTTGGCTGAGGGGCTTAAGGCCTACGTAGAACAGCAGTGGGGACAGAGCGTCTCCTTGGTACATGCCACATTTGATGGACACTTGTGCAAGTGGTTTGTAGGGTGGTTTTCCACCCTTGAAGCTAATTATATCTGGAAGATTTTCTTTGCAGAATAGGTAAGATAATTTACACCCCTTGTGCTTCAACAATGCCTGCAGCTGTTGGAGTTATCCTCCACAAATCTGAAGGAGTAATGATCACACTCAAACCAGCAATTAGCCTTGTGTTTTCCTCACCTGTTAAGCTGTGCAGAAGAGCATTTGTTTGAAATGGGATAAAGACACTGAGCAAAAATAAGACCAACTACCAAACATTCACAGAAGGGCTTGCCATACACCCTCCCCTAAAAGTACAAATATTTTAATGACTGCCTTGTAAAAAATATTCATCAACCACAAATTTAGCACACATATTATGGGCCTTTGTTTTGACCGTTGCTGAAACCAAAAGAACACAGATAGAGTCCGTACCTAACAGAATGTCCCGTCACACTCATTAACCCCACTGAGTCGGTATTAAAGCTTCATTGTCATTCAAAAACCAGCAGGACACTCGAACTGCAGCGATACTGGAGCTGTTCATTCAAGCATGTGTGTGTTGTGTGTGTGTGTGTGTGCGCTCACCGTTAAACACAGCCTGCCCCTCTGCCATCTCTGACTCAGTTTTAGTGTAGTATTCCTCTTGTGAAAAGCCCTTTGTGCATGGCAACCGATCCTGCCTGCTTGACGACAGCTCGGCCAGAACAGCAACCTGCAGATAGAGGAAAAAGATGAGAGGAAGAAAATCATTCATCCAGCTGCAAAATGTGCTGTTAACCTGATAAACATCTTTCTCTGTTCAAAACTTAACCTAAATATGTTGGCCAATGAAAACGCGTCTGAAACTGGAACTTAGTCTGGTTGAACATTTTTTTCATTAATTCCTCCATCATGCAACACTGAGGCACAATAACATGAAACGTAGATCCTGCTAAGGTTCAGTCAGACACCATTATTAATCACCAGGACCAGCAGCAGATAACTGGGTCAATTATTTCACGCATAATAAGCATATAGTACAAGTATTCTCTGATCTAATTCCTTTTCTTGGTTGGAAGAATAGGAGTTTCTGGGTTGTTAAATAAGTGTAAGTAAGTATCTTCTGGACTTCTGGGTTGCTGGTTGAGAACATAGCAGCAGTCTGCTAGCTCCACAGAGAGGTCTAAGATCAGGCTGGAGTGTGTGAGGTCTGTGCTTCTATGATTAAAGTAAGGATCCTGTTTAACTTCTGCTTAAGTCAAAAACTTGAAAAGGTCACTTTCACTTTGCATGTCAGAGTGTGTTTGTATGGGATTGGAAGAAATTAGGTTGTGGGGGAGATAGGGTAGATGGCCTGGCTTTTATCACTTCCAGAATTAACAGAAACTGTTCTAATGACACACTCACACACACAATCTTTGCAACATTTTGCCAGAATTCAGCTGGCATGGTTTTTTTTTTACTTTTTATTTTTTTATTTTTTTTTTTAGAGTTTTTAAGATAACAGAATAAATTAAAAACGCATTCTGTGCTGATGGATCATAACCAAATTGTCAAATTGTAAAAAACTCAAACTACTGCATAGATTTTCTGTAGAACATAGCTCCAAATTATTCAACAAAAATCCACCTATTCACAGATTTTTTGCTGAGCATATCTAAAATATTCAAAAATGCAGCGTGGGTAGCTGAAATACCTAAGCTCAATACTACATGACTTGCTACTGGCTGGCATTTTCAAAGCAGCCAATCTAGAAGCACCATTCATTTTCCTTGGTGCCGATTGGTCGTACCCATAAGAGTGACAATGAGGAACACTGTAGATGTCAGCTTCTTCAGTAGTGCCAAAACGGTTTTCACTGATAATGAATATTGCAGTGTTTGGTTCATTAAAATAGGCTGTAATAAATATTTTAGAGCAGCTGTCTTTTAGCTGTGGTCTCTAACCCCTGCAAGTAAAGGGTCTACTGTGTGCCTGTTTCAGGATTTTCCATATTGTGATCTTAACATAGCAAAATAGATTTAATGACTAAATCTATTTTGCTACTTTATGTTTTGCTTCTATCTTCTGTGCCTACATTTTGAAGCTCTACTTCCAACATGGTTATGATCAGGAGTGTACTGTATATGTGTCACAAAACAAGGAAGTAAGAAAGAAACAACCGAGAAGATAATTCGGATCTAAAAATAATCCAGTTGTAACATAACACTACAATTTTAATCATAAAAACAGAAGCCTTCTTATATCTGTCTTTAATTAAAAGTTTACAGGCATTTGCAGCAAAGTTCAGATTTCATCCACTTGAGTTACATAACAAAGTATAAGTATACAGATCAGTAGAACTTGGAGTAGAAGGTTTTTCTGAGATTATGTTTTAATGCATCTGGATGACATTCTCTTCAGGAGGGCTCATCAAAGGGATAAAGTCAGACATTCAAATGCCTTTGAGTTAAACGCAGAAGACACATTCTGTGTCTTCTGTTCTGTAGTTTGAAGTGAGTTGATACCCAGCTGAGAGCATGTTAGCTTGCTTTTTGTGGATAAGATGATGTGTAGACTTCATGACAGGAACCCTCAACTTTTTGAAATTCTAACACTGCAGGGAAAAAAAAAGATGATCAAAAAGACAGAGAAAAAAACAGAACCATCTCCTCCTCAGAGCTAAAGCACAGAAAATTTATGCATCTAGTTGCTGATGTTACTTTAGAAATGGGAATCAGTTTACAAGAGTCTAAGCTTGTCTGTTCTTAGGCAAAACACACACAAAAGTTCATGAACCTTTCAGTAAGACAGGAAAAATGTCTTTGTGTTAGTTTATTCATCCTGCAGTCTGAATAGACTAACACCAAGGAATAATTGGAGGAAAATGCCAGAATCTTGTAAGCCTGATAAGATCATCATAACCGTAAATTACAGGGGTGGGAGACAACATCATGTTTGAAATTTTGTGCACTGGTACATTGTTTCTATCAAGAGGTCAGGACCAAAATTCCAAAAGGTTATTGTGAGAAACAAAGACAATGCACAAGAAGTATCAGGTCTGCGCATTTAGAATTTGCCTTTTCCCACCAGCTACTAGTAGCAAAGCTGGATCTGGCTCATCTCTCCCCTACACAGTTCAGGTGGTTTTTCATTACAGTTGAGAAACAGCTCTAGTGGGTGGGGTCATCATATAGCTGGGTGCTCCCAGAGCAACATGAGCTGTCATGACACAAACAAAATACAACAATGGAGGACATGGAAGTTATGCTGTTCAATCTGCCATTTTCTTAAAAATTCTAAGTAAACTCAGTCGCTGTTGTGACTTATTGTAAGGGAGTCACTCTTATGACACAACCAGATACTCCACCCCCAAGTAAGACTTTTTTGTGATGTTGCATTTTCTGACCGAGTTGGCATGCTTGGAACCCTCCGAATTCCAAGAATGCCAAAAAAAGAGCTGTTACCACGTGACAAGATACATCTAGTATTTTTGACCATCCAGCTTTGTTGATAAGCAAGTCTCTAGGGTTGGGATACTTTTTGGACTTCATTCTAAACTGATTCAAGTTAAAACTCCAGCAGGGTCCATCCTAAATGGACAAATTACTTCCAGCTAAAAGTGACATGGTGATAAAACTAAAAGATCACTTGAAGGAAACTTTTTTTTAAAAATATATAATCTAATATTTTTCTGCCATTTAAGAAACAGTAAATTCTTTAGTACAGCCCTAACAACAGATTCTATTGGAGGTAAGCTAAAGGCCATTTCTGCTGTAATTTTGAAAACTTTAGTAAAGGACAAAAACTTAATTAATTCCCTTGTTTGTATGTAGAACCTGCCGATATTCATAACAATCATCAAATAGGATGAAATATTTCATTTCAAATATTTAATAAAGCATAAGAATTTTAGCAGCAATAGTTACTGGTATGTAAACTTAAATTATTGTCCAATATAAAAGAGAAATTTGCTTAGTCTTCACTTGCAACTTGACAGAATACATATTTTACGCATGAAAACTCAGCAATTTTCTCAGCTTTAATTCAAAACATATTTTATAGAAATCTGGTAAGAATTTATATAAAAATGAGGGCACTAGGACCATTGTTGTGACAGAATCCTGCTCATCTCACATTGGAATAGTCTGGTTTTGTGGTCCTGACTCAATACATAGAAATTATAGGTGTGCCGATCGGTCGGCCACCAATCATAATTGGCTGATTTTCATGAAAAAGTGTATGATTGGTGATCGCCGATCACTGTCTGTTGTTGCCGATCACCTGTATGTCACTTCAAAGCCTGCCTGTGCAGCTTATCTCTTCTTTTCTTCACACTGCGTAAGCACGTGGCAACAAATCTTAAGCAATATTGTGTGGAATTTCCACGCTCAGAGTGAATGGGGACGTTTGCGTGTTGCGGTGGAAAATGACCTCGGGGCTGAAGCAGGTCAAAATGCATCAACACAACAAATCTAATATGACATTTAAAGAACAAACACTTGACGGAGTTTGGTTATATTGAGGCACACTGCAGGAAAAAAAAGACATCGGGAGCGGTCAGACAGCAGGTAAAGGAGCGCACAACGACCAACATTCAGCCGGAAGGGCATGGCGGTCAGAAAGTTAAACAAATAACCCGATAAATAATTTAAGTCAGCAAGCTATAGGTGGAAGACGCTGGTTCTGCTCTCACTGTTGGAATACCGCAACGCACTACTGATAGTAATATTTCACAGTGCCGTTTCTCCTCCACCCAGCAGTGAACTCTCACACTAAACGTCTGCTTAAAGCTGCTGCATGTAACTTATACAAAAGCAAGATTTCACATATGCATTAAAACTTTCCCTGTCCTAACATAAGACAGATAATCTGGGGAAAATAATCGATCTCCTCTGTCCTCCTCTGATCTCTGTCTGTGTTCTGCAGAATTATTCCGGTCATTCAGAAACAATCAATCAGAACCAGCACCAAACAATTAGCCATGCTCTTTGGAAGTTTTGATTCAGTAACTCAGGATTGTTTATTTTGATGCAACCTGCATTTGACTTTAAATGAATGTGTCTTTTTGTCTTAGCATTATTTGATATAGGCAGATTTATTTGATTTATGCGTAATTTATGATACTTAGAACTGTTAATTATTTTACTGATTGTAGGCTTTTCAGTTGTCCTTTTTACTGAGTAGCTGCTGTGAGTGGCTCCAAGTATTTTGCATGTTAATGTCTAATTTAGGTGAATTTATTGCCAGATCATTCTTCCATTTTGTCTGATCACAAAGTAGCATTTATAAAAAGAAAAATGAACAGTCAATCCAGGTGATCGGCAGTGATTGAAATCGGCAGCAAAAAACATGATTGGAGAATCTCTAATAGTAAGCCTGCAGGAGCATCACTAGCTGTAGCGGCTGATAGGCCATGTCCAAACCAGTAATGCATATCAGTGGAGAAATCCTACAACCACTAAAATCTGATGCCACTCCATTTTTGTTTACATTTTGTGAAGCAGGAAGTTGTGCTCATTGTCTTCTTCAGAGGTTTTGTGTCAATTCCTTAAGTAGTTCTTGTTGTAGAGCCATCACATGTGAGGGGGGAAGAAGTTTTTCAATTAGTTTGAATTCTATGACTCAGTGCATTGTGAAAGTGAAAAGCACCAGCTGAAAATGTAACAAATTTTGCAATTTTGATCCCTAATCGAACCAAGTCTACCAAACTATCAGGTGTGAAAACAATCTATATTTCTTATGACAAAACAAAAGGGTAACACTTTATTTGAAGGGGGGTGAATAAGACTGTCATGACACTTTCATAAACATGACATAACATATGTCATGAACATGACTAAGTCTTCATGAATATTTATGACAACTGTCAAAAATATTCATGAAGGCTTATTCATGTTCATGACAGGTTTTTATGACAGTGTCATGTCAGTCTTATTCACCCCCCTTCAAATAAAGTGTTACTTAATAGGTACACGAAATTGTATGTAATAGTGACAACTGTTTTTGACAAGCTGTTGTACACCCATATCTTATTTTATGAATATTACTAAATTGCAATTACCTCTTAATACTATTTTACATACAAACATTTTGAATATTGTTGGTGCCAGCAAATTGATTATACGACTAGGGTCACAGCATTCTAGAATTGTTCAAATCCAAGAGAATGAATGGGGATTTATGGGAGTTAACATGTTTAAATAATGTATCTTAAAATAATTTTTGCAGCCTGCTGACAAATGTTAAAAAGGATAGCAAAAAAGTGCTTAGATATATGAGGTGATGGGATTAGTAACATTCCACTAAGCTTTTCGTGTTTTGTTGTTCCAAAAAATATACTTTTGATACTATAATTCAAATAATTTACTGATCTGAAATGTAATTTTTTTTAAACATTATTATTATGCTTGCCCAAGACAAAACAAAATCTTATTTATGTTTGAATATGATGCAATTTGTTTAAATTATGCCAAATTTCCAGTAAATCCCCATAAAAACCCACAATTCCCAGGGACAGGTTCCAATTTGGAAAATTGTCCTGAAAATGTTTTGCAGCTTAGCAACCCCATGATAGGCAGCAAGTCTGATTTAGACATCTGACATGGATTAGATTGATCATGCCAAGGTAAAGATTTGTAGATTAGACATATCTTGTCCCATAGCTTCCTATTTTCCTGAAAACTTGAATGTACCCCACTCACCACCCACCACCCGGTCTCCAGTCAGGAGAACATAGCAGCAGTCTGCTAGCTCCACAGGGAGGTCTAGATCATCTGCTGCAGGCTGGAGGTATGTGCTCATACAGTTTTGCTTGTATGAGCACATAACTCAAACAAACACGTTTTTGCTTAAGCCAAAAACTTGAAACATTCTCTTCCATTTTGTCTGTCAAAGTGTGTTCGTAAGGGATCGGGAGAGATTGACAATAGGAGGGACAGGGTAGATGGGCTCGCTTTTATCACTTCCAGAATGAACAGAGACGCTCTGATGACACACTCACGCATACGCATGAGCACATAACTCAAACAAACACGTTTTTGCT
>NW_006800961.1:1576-4248 GCF_000485575.1 Poecilia formosa | reverse complement strand
TGTTTATGATGGTGTCATGACAGTCTGAATAAGACTGTCATGACACCATCATAAACATGTCATAACCCCCTTCAAATAAAGTGTTACCGAAATTTTTCCTTTTTCCTTCAATATATTCTCAGCATACAATCACTGCCAACCGAGCCTCATAAATGATGATGATTATTGCTGATTTCATCAAGCCACTTCCTTAGGAAGATACAAACAACATGTTCATATGATCAACTAAGACTGAGAGGGAACAAGAACGTGGTTGGCAGAAATGTTAAAATATAACCGTGTGGGCCAGATGGCCTGGAAAGGGGGGATTTTCAAAGTTGCCATTACTGGTGAGGCTGTATCTGCACAACATAGCAGGTAACATTATGGTATGTTATTAGTAATATCTACTGCAACAGACAATAACTCCAGCTTGATCACACCCCAACAGATTCCCACATTTGGAAAGACTGCCACAGATCCCTAGAAGAGGCGGCTGGGCCGTCAGACAGACGCAGATGTAGCTATATAGACATCGAAACGACGTCAGTTTTGAAGCTTAGAAACCTGCCATCTTTCTCCTCAGCCTCAGTTTCTAACGCTTTAGCCTGACTCAACCCAACAGAAGAGTGCGAACCATTTCAGTCAGGATGAGGCTCAGGAACGGGCAAAACGCAGAACAGAAGGATGACTGTCTCTGTCCGGACTGACTGAGCTCACATTTCTAGCCGTCACGCACCGTCTGCATTCGTCTTTTTTTATGAGCAAAGTGCGGCACAGAGGCAGGTCTAGAACCAGCAGCATCTTTTCCTGACACCCAGCAGGAGATATGCGCTGTCTGTCCGTCCTGAATCACCGCGAACAGCGGAGAACCAATAAAACAACTCAGACTCCGTTGCATTGTCCCAATTTCCTCAGAGAGCATCTATCTGGTCCCTTGCAGCTACGGCTGCTCTCTCTTCTGTCTACAAAATAATAATAAAAAAAAAACAGCATTTACCTCCACAGTCGCCATGGTCGTCCACACCCAAATGATATTCATTTCCTTTGTTAAAATTCCTCCTTATAACCGCACACGTCAGGTTATTTAAATCCAAGAAAACCCTCGCACCTTCCTCCTTCGAGCAGCCCTCCTTTACCAGACTGCTCTCCCCGCGTGAGCTGCTCTCCAGTCAGCCTGGGACTGGCTCAACCCCCCGCTCTCCTGCACCTCAGTGCCGCCGCCTACTGGTCGTACAGAACCCTCCGCGCTATATGTACATCTATATTATTTAATAACACATTTTGACTCACATGTCAAAAATGTTCATGTCCTAAAAAATATATACTTTTATTGATTCTTTTTGTTTGTTTGTTTTTGAACCAATTAGTCTTACCTTCTTTTCCCCGGAATGTAACTATCAAATAGCATTTTTTAACTCCAGGATTGAGGATTAAGATGGGATTTTCCGGATATGCTGGCTTAAATAAACCTTGATTCGGTTTCACAAAAGCGGTAACACATAAATTACCATGGCGATTTATCATGCGCAGCTAGCCTCCTCCACATCAGACTGACAGCCAGTAGGATCCTCAACTTAAAGTTGATAAACACATAAAGACAATTTCAAAAACAACACAAAGTAATATTGCTTCAAACTAATCAGAAACATGAATGACAAAGGCACCTGGCTTGGGTTGTAGTTTCTTTGATTTTTTTGTCATTATTGTATGAAAGCATGGTACAGGCCTGTTTGACTGTAACCAAACGCATTGGCTCTTTATTCAATCGGGTTGTAAAAATTATGGATAAAAATTAATTTCACTATCATTACTATTAAGAAACATGATCTAATGATCTTTAGCAGTTTTGTTTTCTTAAATTATTTCATAAATGTGTGATGCACCATAAAGTGCGAGAATTGAATCATCACTTGTTGATAGTCCAGAAAATCTATTTAAGAATATAAGCCACCACATAAATTAATAGTATTGCAATTTATCATATATGTGTTTTTTTACACTTAAATTGACCAAAATACCCTGTTACGGAGCCCCCCAGGGGACATGGGGAATTTTTTTTCTTTTGCGTTCTCTCGCAAAACTTTTGCGTTCCTTCGCAAAACTTTTGCGTTCCCTCGCAATAATCTACTGATCAGTTCATGCTGCATAATTGATCCTTTAAGCCTTTTTTACGGTGGCTGCCGTACTTTCTGCTTTAATACAAGCTTATAAGGTTTTTCCATGGACTATTGAGTTATTATCGCGGGGTAATAAGTCATCTGATTGTGTCTCCATTGTGTTCGTGTCTGAATGGTTTAAAGGGCTGCTTTCAGTGCCGTTCCATCTTAGCCTTAACAGACATAAATATGCAGTAAATAAATCGATGTTCAATCAGTTTTTTTGCACCAAAGCGTTAATAATAATAATCACGTTTTCACTGAGACTCTATAAGAGCAATATGAATGAAATAAGTAATTAGGGTCAAATTATCACACTGACCTGACACAATGGTGCTTTTGGTTTGTGCATCACAACCCAAACTTATTATGAATGGATCCTGTTTAGTTACTGTTAAATTCTGCGCTGCCACCTGCTGCTCCTCCACCCCGATGTGCAGATAGATAGATAGATAGATAGATAGATAGATAGATAGATAGATAGATAGATAGATAGATAGATAGATAGATAGATAGATAGATAGATAGATAGAT
>NW_006800961.1:0-976 GCF_000485575.1 Poecilia formosa | reverse complement strand
AAGTTGGGATATTTTTCCTCCAACAGGTTCCAGAGGAATCACTTCAAACCAGATGTTGGACTGAATTTTATTTCACTGTCATTTGTGAATGTTAGAGCCTCAGTGCTCTGTCTCTGGTTTAGTAAGAATGCGAGCAGCAGTGTTCTGGATCAGCTACAGCCATCTGATTTTTTTAGGCAGACCTGTGGAGTACTGTTGGAGTAATCAATGCAAACGTATGGATGAGTTTCTCTAGATCAGTGGTTCCCAAACTACGGCCCGTGGGCCGGATCCGGCCCGCCTCCACATTTGGTCAGGCCCCCTGAACAATACCAGAGACCGTTTATATATATTTTTTTCATATACTGTATTTTCTGGACTATAACTGCTACTTTTTTTCCTAAGCTGTGAATCATGCGGCTTATGTGTGGATTTTTCTTCAACCACCAGGGGGCTCTTTAGCAGGAAGTGAATCATTGGAAGTCAAAATTGGAAATAAAAGAAGAAAGCGTCCATTAAAACGGAATTAGGAATTGAAATTTGAGAATGTTGTTGATCAGTTAAATCACAGTGAGGGGAAAAAGAAGATTTTTCGTTTTTTTAAATAATACTGGGATCATTATGAGAATTTTAGGTATAGATATTAGGATCCAATAGATGGCAATTTGTTAGAATTTTTTGTGTTGTTATCATTCTTACATTTATAACATCTGTTACGACCCGGCTCGGCCAGGGGAAAGGGAAGTAACATTAAAGAAACCTAGATGTTAAGGTTTAACAATTTAGAGGTTTATTGTTTGGGTTTTAACAAAAATAAAAAGGTAAAAATTAACAATAATCAAAATGTAGGGACTTACAACAAAATGTACTAAGTAAAACAAAATCCACAAAACAATCAGAGTTGTAAACCAAAGATCTTAACCAAACAAAAATGGACTTAAAGTCCAGGATAAACAAAAACAAACTACAAATCTCTAACAGAGATACAAAGGTCCCC
>NW_006800960.1:33305-38744 GCF_000485575.1 Poecilia formosa | reverse complement strand
CTGCAAGGCTCTTTACTGCTGGCCGTGTTGCGTTCATGGGCCTGAGACTAAACGTCACAATCAGAGCTATGCTCTCTCCCTCTTGACAAAATTCTCTGCTTTTATTATTTTTGTATGTATATATAAAGCTTAATGTCTGTTTTAAATAATTATGTGTATGTAACTCCCACGTTAGTAACTGTTATTTATCTACATTTATTCACTCACTGTTTCTTCTACCTGGAGAATCTTGAATGTAAGAAAGTGAGAAAATGTGTCCAAAACCTGTAACCTTAGTGATAATTAAGACTCAGTTTAAACTTGTAATTCTTAGTGTCCAAAATGTGAAAACATGGAACTAGAACCAGTCAGATTAGAAGGAAAAAAGCTTTATTTGTTCTCAGTATAACTTGGACATCAGGTGAATCATAATTAAACGTATTGAGAAGTTAAAAACAACAGATTATTAATGCACTTCAACTCTGTAACAACATCAGACACATTTTTTTGATCAGAAATATTTCATCAGCATATTGAGCTCATGTGATTCCTGCTCCAGAAAGGTGAAGGTCTCTGGACATCCTGAAGGTAAACACCAGCCAGCAGGCAGGAAGACGAACACTGATGAGACGTCCTACAACCCAAAGGCTGCACGAAGAACCATGATGGTCTGTGGCGGCAGTTTACCAACATGAAAACACATTGGAATAAATTATGAATTAATTCTGACATTTTTAAGTTATTTGCAACACCCTGACTAACATTAGCTCATGTATACTCGGCCCTATTACAAGTTTTATCGTAGTTTAATACAAAAATCATCGTTAGCTTACCTGAACCGTCTGAGCTACCTGCTTTCCTCCCGCTGCAAGGCGGAGATCAGCTCCTCCTCACCATATCGCAGCTTTCCTCCCACTGTCACATTTTCTTGAAAAAAAATCACAATCAGGCTATAAAAATAGCTCAGCTCTCTCTTCTTCTTTAGAGCCTGGAGGCGGGGCGATACACCCCCACCAGGAGGCTGTACCCTGCGACAGAGCCAATTTGGGCCGGTGGTAACCCGGTTACTCCGAAACAGAGCCGAGTGGAGTCGGGTTGTTAAAGTAGAGCCGGTGGAAAAGGGGCATAATTGGAAAGGGAAAGACAACTGGATGAATTGAACTCTGAACTTTCATAAAGTGTAATTAAAAACAAAGACCACTACCTGGCCACGAAAAACCTATTGCATAGACTTAGTCACAACTTTAAGTTCCTGTTGAACTAGATGTGAACTATCAGGTCATTTCTACCCTTATAATTTCCTCATTTTGTGGATGTAACAAGACTAAAAGCTCTATAAGTATCCAGTGATTCTGCAGTAAGGACTGAAGGTACTGGCTGGATAAGAAGACGGATCATTCTGCATCAGGTTTGCTGATCAAATTTCTTATCATCTTAGTGCCACTGTGAGTTTTTCTTAACATGTATGCTTTATTTTAACTTTTCTTCAGCTTGCAAATTTGCATCTTCTCATCATCTGCACCATGAAGTTGTTGGCTGTGTTCCTCCTGGTTTCCTCTGCGGTCGTTCAGGCCAGTGGTAACCATGAGTATTTATTAAATATTAAGAAATCATAAATAAAATATATTTTTTTAAATATCTAAAGCTGTCTCCGATGATGGCTCTCCTGGTGACAGTCAGTGGATGTTTTCAGTCATTGTTTCCATTTCCTTGGCATGATTGCCTAAAGCACAAACTCTAAAATATATCTTCTTGTATTTACTTTGCTAAACATAATGCAATCCTTCTCCAGATAATTTATTAGTCATCTCAAAATGTCTCCACTGTACCTTTCAAAGTACACACTGAGTCATATCTTGTCAATGTGGGCATTATGTTTTAGAATAAATTTAATGTTTCAATTTGATGTTATAATTTGTCACAAAATAAAGTTATTATCAAACTAATGCCACATAAACCAGTTAACTGGAAGCCTGCGTTTGTTTTTCATCAGCATGTGCTTCTGGCTGGACTCTGATCTTCAATCGCTGCTTTATCTATGTTCCCAATTACATGACTTGGGCGGATGCAGAGGTGATTTTCAACACTTTGCTCTTATTTCCTGTTGCTCTGCTTTATTTCACAGTGAGAAATAAAACAAACTTCATTTAGTTGTTGTGTGTTTATCTGTAGAAAAACTGTCTGTCCATGGGGGCAAACCTTGCATCAGTTCACCACCTGAACGAGTACCGTCAGGTTCAGGCTCTGATAGCTATAGCAGGTCACGGGTTCAAAGAAGCATGGATTGGAGGCACTGATGCACAGCAGGTATTTCTACCAGAATACTTTAGTTGTGAAATATTTTATAAGATATTAAATGAAACATATCATCTGCTGAACTTTGTCTTGCAGTGGGGCACTTGGTTGTGGAGCGATGGAAGCCCGATGAAATACACAAACTGGTGTCCATGGCAGCCTGATAATCATTTTGGCTCCCAGCACTGCCTACAGATGAACTATTCAAGTAAAGAAAATGTCACGTCTGCTTTTCTGTTGGTATAAGAACTGATGAGTAAAAAGTTTATTTACTTTGCATATAAACGTTTTAGTTGACCTCCAAATACAGTTGAAAGCAGAAGTTTACATTTGATCAAACTCATTCAGTTCAAAAGATAGTTATCCATGATACTGACCAAATGTATGTAAACTTCTGAATTTGAAGAAAATTACAAAAGAAATCTCCAAAATAAATTCTTGCCAAGTTTTATGGCATTTAGCAAATAGAAATACTTTTGACAATTAAAAGTACCTTAAAACAAAGACATTTGGTCTGACTTAATTTCAGACATTGTTTTGTATTCTGTGTAATTAAATGTCTGGTTAAAACTATATTTACTACATAAACTTCAAAACCTTATGATAATTTATTGTTGCAAATTAGTTTAGTTAATAATCCTTTTCAGTCATCTTGTTAGGTCACTTCAGGGTTTTCATTATGTGATGTTTACTGATTTGTTGTGTTGCTCCTAGTTGGAAAGTGCTGGGATGACATGAAGTGTACTCACAGAAACCCTTCTGTCTGCGCCAAGAAGATCTGAAAAAAAGGTTCCCAAAGGGGCCTGATGTGTAAAACAGAACCAGTGGAGGATGAATGCTAGGAGTTTCTGTTTACCTGCCATTTTGCAACTTTATAAAGATATTTCTGCTTCTTCACTTCATATCATTTCTGTCTTTAATGCAACCTAAAGAATGAAGCGACAAGCAAACAGCAGCTGGATTGTCTCTCTGTAATAAGATCAGACTGAATAAGTTATAATAAAAGATCATCTAAGCAAAACTTTCTTTTGTTCTTTGGCTTAGCAAGAATAAAACTCTGAGCAATCAAAACAAGACAATGTGTGGTTTATTCTGACTTTGTGTTGTTCTGTTTTCTTAATTATTTTAACACTATCATATGCTAGTTATTACAATATAAATGTCATTATAACAAGTTTAAGGCAAACCTGAGGTTCTTTCGTCATAAAAGCAGAGAAAAGTTACTTTCTATCAGCTGGTGATGTATTTTTGTCTTTACTTTGTCCTGGGACTGCTCTCATTAAAAGGCATGTGTGGAAGAAAGTTTGAAGTTATTTCCTCTGGATTTAATAATAATTAGTAAAAAATGTTCCTAGATATAGATAATGTGTTGTTGGACACAGTAAACAGGGAAACAATAGGCAACAAGTAAATCACCAAAATTTTCATTTAAAGTGAGATTTTATCTCACTGGAACTAATGTTTTAAACAAAAGTTTTAAAGTGGGAAAAGTTTCCTAGTTTGCTACTTTCTGTGCTGCAGTATCAACATTTAAAGTGGAGCTGTTACATGTTGTTTCTTCTAAAATACATCTGAGTTTGTTTGACATGTTGAGTCATTGCATGGAATGCTTTAATTTAATTTTACACTGATTAATTAAGATGATATTTCCAGCTTTCGTTAACTGATCTGCTTTGGCTCCAACATTCAGGCTCAAGTTCAACACTTCTGTTTACTTTAGTTATCCCTCTGTCCCATTTGCTTGTAATAATAGTTTGTTCTGTGGCATCTGATGTCAGGCAGAGTTGCAAAAGCAGTTGTTGATATGTTCAGATGTGTGGTTTTGAAATGCAACAAAGGATAACACAGGTTCATCTGATACCTTTAAGTCTTGATGCAATGGACCTCACCAAGCTCCGCCCAGAAACGCCCTCTAAAATCCCACGTGGCTGCATGTCTCACAAACAAAGCCTCGCGTAGCTTAGTTTCTATGTAAACATGGCGTCTTTCACTTCGACTGACTCTCTGCGGCGTATATCTGAGTCGATTACTTTAGCATTTCTGCCGGATTTTCACAATATATCAGCCACGACAATGGAACCAACAAGTTCATGTCAAATTTTTTGGACGACATCAAGGTGTTTGAGCCACGCGATGCCTCCAACATTGTGCGCGTCACAGCAAAATGCTACCGGGAAAACAGCAGATCCTCACATCCTCAGCATAAATATAGCTGTGAACAAGATCACTGATGCCTATTGTTCTTGCAAGGCTGGGTAAGTCTGCATTCATGGTTTTGAGGGTTACTTTTGAAACCAGTGATTTCTGTTGTTGGCAAATGTTTCAGTGTGCCTAGGCCTGATACACTGCACTCGGTGCTAGCATGGCTAACACAATTAGTTTAGTAAAAAGCCCTTTCAGGTAGAATAAAATCTTTAATATATGTCAGATACGGTACACATTGCATATTTATCTGTTCAGCTAACGTAAGACTGTATAACAGACAGGCTTCAAGGTGTAGAAGTTGTATCGGTATTGCCATTATCAGTGTTGTGGTACTCGAAATTGGTCTTGGTCTCGAGACCGGTCTTAAGTCCATTTTTTGATGGTCTCGGTCTCGTCTTGGACTCGACCGCATTTGGTCTCGGTCTTGTCTCGGTCTTGGGCGCTGAGGACTCGGCATTTTATTTCAAGACCAGTCGAGACCGCAACTGTGAAAATACCACTAAACGTGCAGCATACTGTCCAGTTTATTTGTTAACATCTTTGTTTTCAGTGGATGCAAAATGCACCAATTAAAATCCAAGCAACTACGTGTTTCTCCCCCTCCCCCTCCCCTCCCCACCTTTCACTCGCACGCGGCGCTCTGAGACATGCGCAGTGGTTTTCTCTCAGCGGCAGAAAATGTTTGTATAATCGTCTGTAATGGAATATCGCTGCATAAACCATAACAAATCCGATGGCCACAGCTAACTCAGCAGCGCTTCGCTTTCACAGACGGTGGAGACAACATCTAACTGTCTATACAGCTAGCGTAACTAGCTATATAGACACACATAAGCATTGTGATGAAAAAAAGTTGTCACTCACTGCGCTGAATTATTGTGCGGAGATGTTGACTGACTTGTCGCATATATGGGACAACGCTGTGTCCAAAAGTCTGCAATATAGTGAGGTGACATTCAG
>NW_006800960.1:30035-32305 GCF_000485575.1 Poecilia formosa | reverse complement strand
TGGAATATTTAATATTGGTAAAATGTATTAAGTATTTAATATCTAGGTGTTTTTATGGGAATTAGGATCTTTCAGATTATTTTGAGAAGCAATTTCGATCATATTTTACATTTTATTGTGTCATGTAACGCGGGCCGCTGGTCTTGGTCTTGACTCGGTCTCGACTTCCCTCGGTCTTGGTCTTGACTTGGCCTCGGACCCTAAAAGTCTTGGTCTTGTCTTAGTCTCGGGTTAGGTGGTCTTGAACACAACACTGGCCATTATGCTGTACTTAGTTAAAAGGTTTTCATAATGGATGTGTTTATTATTGACTTTCTTTTTTTCATTCACTAAACACAAAGAAAGCAAAACAATAATATGTACACCAGCAGACAGTCCTTTGTTCTTATTGATCCTACGACAGTTGAGCTGCAAATGCGGTCGTGCACAAGCTTTGATCCAAGCAAGGCTTTCCGTTTCAGATTTTGGAAATCTGTGAATTTTAGTTCCACAAATACGATCAGGATACCTGACATCGCCTGTACAGATTCCCCACTGACAGTGGAGAACCATTCTTTTTCAAGTCCTGACGCAAAAACTTTCTGTCGGTCTGCTAGTCCACATTTAGTCCACTTGTGTCTGTGAGACGGTCACGCACGTGGTAGCTGCGCTGTGACGTGAAATGGGCATTAGCCAATGAAATGCGGCCCCTGTGGTAAGGTCCATTAAATTAAACCATTACTAATGTGTAAAAAATAAAATACCAAAAGGTGCAACTCTGCCACCTGCTGACATCACATAGTAACTCCAGCGGAAAAACATATTTCAAGACTTTATTTTTTGTCTTTTTAATGGTTATGACTAAAAAAAAACATGAAAGCTTGGCCAATTAGGCAAACCATTGCAGGCTGTGGTTGGTTGGATTGGAGTTGAAAATCCTGACAATCAGATCGATCAGGAGAGTTACTGTCACCAAGTGACAAAAATGGCCACTAAACGGAGAGCGTCACTTTTCAGTGAGAGCAGTGAAATGAGGAGCCAGCTGTGGCTCTGCAGCACAACCAAAAAATCCTACAGTAGGTAAAAACTTAAAGAAAAAGACATGTAGCACCTTTTATTTACTTTCACAATAGGAAGAAATACATTAACAGTAAAAATCAGACAGCAGCTTGTTTCATTACTTTGGCTGAATCATAATAAACTGCCTCATTGTAAATCAAAACTAGCTAAACTGGCTGCATTGCTTTTATAGACTTAAGTTATGTTTGTTGTTGTTGAAGGTTGAAAATATTTCAATCACATTTAGCTGTTTAACTCTTACTTTAATGAGATGAGTTTGAATCGGGAGAGGCTGAGCGTTACCACTAGCCAACAGCTGGTGTGGGGCCCATCTGTACAGGCTCCACACACTGTACCACCAACCTCAGTCAATTTTTAAAACCTTTGTATCTAAAGAGGCCCTCAACATATTGAACTCAAGAGCTACGTAAAAACACATTTTAACTCCTTTGATTGAAGCCAACATTGTAATTTGACATACACCCAAAAATTCACTGGACTTAGTTTTAGTCTTACCAAACCTTGACCAAAGTCTGAGGTCAGTCCTCTGACTGGCAGAATGAGCAAACGCTTCGCCAAGAGCTGCTGGGTTTATCTGAAAAGTTACAACTCTCTAAAAATAAATCCTCATCATTTTGACCATTATCATATGATGGGGTTTCCACGTTTAGGCTTTTACTTTGTTACTTTTTGTTGTTTTAATCTGATTTTAGAATTGATATATTGTGTTAAAGTGTTTTTGTCCGAAAACATTAGATAATATTTTATCTAAATGTTTTTATCTGAAACTGCTTGTCCTGGAGCAGGAAGAGGAACAGCTTGTCCTGCTCTCTCTCTCCCATCCTCATCTGAGGACGTTAAACTGATAAAGGATTCCAGGATTAGTTGAACATGTTGGCCTAAATATGTTGTAATTTTCCTATTAACTAAAAAAATTGCTGTTTGTGATACATCAAAACTTATATTTACTTTGAATATGTACAGCATATGCATATGATGCAATGATGACAAGACCTTGATACGGACATGTTGCTTTAATACTGTCAATCACTGTATCTGGCTGTTCTTTGGTCGGCTGCATGCTTTTATCCAACTTTTACATTTTTCCAGACGCCAGTTTTGAAAATGGAATAAAGTCTATAAATATATATAAATTAGGGCTGAAACGATTCCTCGAATGATTCGAGTACCTCGATTACTAAAATTCCTCGAGGAAAATTTACCTGCCTCGA
>NW_006800960.1:11524-29802 GCF_000485575.1 Poecilia formosa | reverse complement strand
TAGCCAGACCCCAGAGCATGGCAGAGCCAACAACTTTGTCCTCCAGGTAAGAGGCGTTTATTTTGGGACAAATTGGGACAAAATGAATCTGGTACTGCTGATTATTACACTTTTAGTGAGTAATTTATGGTGAAAACAACTCTGAAGTATCAACACTGTACTCTAACCCTGAAGTCTTAACTCTGGAGAATTTGCTTTGTGTCCTGAAACAGCAGGACTCATCAAACTCATCAGTTTGTTTGGAACAGTGAGCTCATATAGTGTCAACGTACAGAACTTCATTGTAACAATTTCAGGTCCTGTTGAATCAGGAATTTCTCTCCAATTTCAACATTGGAATTGGATCGAAATTGCGATTTGTTAAAGTAGCTAAATTAAAAGCTATATAAATAGCCAGTGGTTCTGCGGTAAGGACTAAAGTTGCTGTCTGGCTACGAAGGCAGATCATCCCACATCAAGTTTGCTGATTAAATGTCTTTTTTGAACCATTGTTTGAATTTTCTTAACATGTATGCTTTGTTTTGTCTTTTCTTCAGCTTGCAAATCTGCATCGTGTCGTCATCTGCACCATGAAGTTGTTATCTGTGTTCCTCCTCCTTTTCTCCATAATGGAGAAATGTTCACTGGCACATGGTGACGGTGAGTACTCATTAAATATAAATAAATCATAATGTGACAAACATACGAAATCATGTTTAAAAGATCTAAAGCCCCAGATGATGGCTCTCCTGGTGACGGTCAGTGAATGTTTTTATTTCCTCTGCATTAGAGTTCAAAATGCAAACTCAAAAATAGATCTTCTTGTATCATTTGTACTCCTTCTCCAGATTATTTAGCTTATTATCTTAACATGTCAACACTGTACTTTTCAAAGTACACACTGAGTTATTTCTCATCAATGTGAGAGTTATTTTGTAGAATAAATTTAACGTTACATCATTTTGATGTTGTAGCTTGTCACAAATAACAGGCTTGCTATAACACTCATGCCAGCTACCCCATTTTATCTGAACTCTGCATTTGCTTGTCAGAAAAAGCTAATTTGCTCCAGAGATCTGTTGAGTGTCCCTCTGGCTGGACTGCAATCAACGATCGCTGTTTCCGCTACGCTGGCAAAACCAAGACTTCTCTTCCAGCTGAAGTGATTTCAGACAACAATGTTCTCTTCATTCTTTTGCTGTCTTTTATTTTACAGTTCTTAATTGTGAAAGTCCAGCTAATCTTTCAGCACATCATTATGTTTTTATCTGTAGGAGGCAAACCTTGCATCAGTTCACAGCAAAAGCGATTATGAACAGATTCAGAAACTGGTATTAACCCTATGTAGTCGCTGCCCGCCGCGCGGCATACAAGCATGTGACGCAATTATAAGGCTTCGTAATAACATTGACGCATACCGAGTTTTCATTTCAACTCTGTTGGACAGGACGCACTTCAAACTTTATAAAAGTGGTGTTTTTATATTGGTTTTGTGGTTATTTACTTCAAAATAAAGCCAGAAATAAGATTGATAATTTCCGCCTTATTTTGTGGGGTCTAAATGTACCACATTTCGAAACGACCAATGAAAATGTGTTGATGGTCTGTTGCTAGGTAGAACGGAGACACGCAGAGAGAGACGGGGGAGGAGGGGGGGGAGGACTTGGATATGGCAAGAGACTAGGGCGCAGCCATGCTGTGGATTTTACTAGGTTTTTTTTTTAGACTATAAGTGTGTTGTTAGAGTTCGTGGTGTGTGCAGTGTTGGTAGTAGTTTTGCTAGCTATCGCTACATGGCTTCATAGCGAGCGCTGACGCACTGACAAGAGAGACTGCGCCCAGGATGGCCATTTAGACCTCGTCTTCAAAGGGTTAAAGGCAACTGGTCTCAACACTGCAGCATGGATCGGAGGCTCCAATACACTGCAGGTATTGTTACCAGTACACTTTGGTTGTTAAGTATTTTGTGAAACATTGAATAAAACATGTCATCTGCTGTATCCAGTCAAGGGCTTTTAAGTGGAACGATGGAACCCCTATGACCTACACAAACTGATGTATTAAACAGCCTAATGGACTTGGCCATCGGTTCTGCATTCAGATGAACACTACATGTAAAAGAAAATTTCACACAATCTGTTTGTTTTTGTTGTTGTTGCTAAAAGGACTCATGGGTGAAAAGCTTATTTATCGTGCATGTTAACTTCTTAGTTGACCTATATTTACATTTACTGCACTGACAGGAGGTGATATTTTTGTGGTACAAAGTTTTATTTGATCAACTTTTCAAAAATATTTTATGACAAAGTGTAGGCTGCTTAGTGATTTTTCTGATGTGATGTTTGATTTGTTTTCTTGCTCCTAGTTGACAAGTGCTGGGATGACGTGAGCTGTCCTCTTAGGATGCCGTTTGTCTGCGTCAAGAAAAACTCGCCACCCAAAGGAGCTGCGGCTTCAAACAGATACAGTGGAGGATGACTGCTGTGGTGGAAAATTACTACAAGTTAACATCTGCTGATCATGTCATATTAAATGTTTGTTAACTCTCAGCAAATGAAGCTATTTGGGCAACATGTACACAGTTGAAAGTTGTTTCCCACAGCTGCATGAGAACCAGACTGTCTTACCCATTTGTTTTGAATTCCTTATCCTTGGTATAAAACTCATGTGTTGACTCTGCCTGGCAGAGCTTTTCATCCAGATCTGCTTCATGATTGATTGTCCTATGAGCTCTCCGAGTTGTGCACCATTCATAAAAAAACCTGATTGAGTGATTTTACCTGAACATCCATTTTCTGTGCACCCTTGTCCCTAGTGGGGTCAGGAGGGTTGCTGGTGCCTATCTCCAGCTATTTTACCTGAACAGTGCTTGGTAATCATTTTTCTCCACAACACTGCTCCATGTTTTATTTTTCCTGCAAAATAAAACACTAAATAAAGATTGTGATATGAGAAACTCTTCCTGTTTTTCATTTCACCTCCTTGTAGCTTGAAGTCATGCTATTTGAATCAAATGTTGCAACAACCTTTATTTCCTTGAATAAGTTGCTAAGTTGGGTGTTTTCTCTGAAATGTGTTGAGCACAAATTAGCTAAAATACAAAGCTTTTGGCCCATGTTGGCACGAACATCATCCAACCTCACATACTGAAAATCCCCCAAACTCAGGCAAGACATTCCAGACGAGGAATGGCCCAAGACGGTTTCAAGCCAGATGTTTTCTTTGGTATGATGGTGGAAAGAGTTTGTCCTGCAACTGAGCCCTCTTGTCCTGCGGGGACACATCCGGTGGGATTTATTCATAATAACAGGATTTCTGCTGTTTGGAGCTTGTGGATTCCTGGCTAATTGACGAATTTGTGACGGACTTGGCCGAACTAGCAAACACTCAGACTGTCGGTGTGGACAGAGACGCAAATTGGATGTGAGTCTTTCTGAGACTCTCAGACCTGCTGAGGACTCAAAAACTCATTAAGGGAATGGAATTGATCTTGGAGAAGTTGCTAGTTTCGGCTCAGTGGAACGACCAAACTAATTTGGATAATTGGGAACTGAGATGTATCGGAGAGACTTTAGGGAAGATTGAAATTCATAATCTATCCGACCTAAGACATTCTGTATCTGAATTGGCTTTCCCCGTGTGGCCTTGGAAGGGCAGCATATTTCCAATCTCCTTTAAGATATGTAAACATCACACTCCTTCCCACCTCACTCCCCGCCCCCGGCTCAGGATCAGTACATAACGAAATAATCACAGCGATGGAGGACACACACCAATGAGGTAGATATATAGAATTTTATTTCAAGCCTGGGCTTGAGTATAAACTACTGAGATTATTATTTTTGTTGGGTCATTCACTTGAACACTTTTTCTGATTTTTGTTGTTGTTTTTTAATAAAATTACAAACGTTTTGATAAGGAGTCAGAGGAGGACCTGCTGGTCTCAGCCTCTTGGTGTCGTTCAGTTAATCCCGAGATCGACTCAAAATCTTCCGCGATCGACGTATTGCAGCCCTGCTCTAGCAAAGCACAAACAGTTCAGAAACAATATGCGATGGGGAAAAAAGCTATTTATTAAGTGATTAATCTGTGTTAATAAAGCTTGCTCACAATCAGAGGTATACGTTGTCTCCTGTTTGATAAATGCACCTTTGTGATTGCTAAATACACTCCTCAGTGTTTTGGAAGAAATGTGAAGCTACATTTGCACTTTATTTATGTGGTAAAAAAAAAAAAAAATTAAGCACACTGACCAGTGGCAGGTTCAGAAATGATTGGCCTTTTGGAAAATCTCCCAAACCTTTTGTCTGATCTGCTCCTGATGCAGAGTCTCATANTCAGGATCAGTACATAACGAAATAATCACAGCGATGGAGGACACACACCAATGGGGTATATATATAGAATTTTATTTCAAGCCTGGGCTTGAGTATAAACTACTGAGATTATTATTTTTGTTGGGTCATTCATTTGAAGACTTTTTCTGATTTTTGTTGTTTTTTAATAAAGTTACGAACGTTTGAGTCAGAGGAGGACCTGCTGGTCTCAGCCTCCTGGAGTCGTTCAGTTAATCCCGAGATCGACTCAAAATCTTCCGCGATAGACGTATTGCAGCACTGCTCTAGCAAAGCACAAACAGTTCAGAAACAATATGAAATGGGAAAAAGCTATTTATTAACTGATTAAGCCGTGTTAATAAATAGCTTGTTCTTGAAATAATAGATTGTTTTTGAAAAACTAATCAGTCATGGCTGAGTGGTTGGCGCACTCACGGCTGCACAGCGAACTCATTGACTTTTTACATCAGAAACCTGCTCCTCTCTCTTGCAGGTACTGCATACCCCTGCTAAATCTTTTAGGGGTACTACTATTAGAAACCAGAGATACTTAAGTACTCACTATTTAGATACAGAGACCAGAAGCCCAGAGGAAACTTCTGGATCAACATTGTTAGACTATTTTTCAGACTCCTGTTCTCCCAACCCAGAAATGGAATTAGACCAGAGGAAACTTAGAAACCCTGAACAGTAGCATCTAGTTTACATACTTTAGATTAACATTAGATTCTCTTTCTTCTTTTGCTCTTTCCTTTGGTTTGTTATTTTGTTTGCGTTTCCTTTTAATTCATATAAAGCACTGTGAATTGCCTTTTTGCTGAAAATGTGCTATATAAATAAAATTACCTTACCTTATATTAGAATGGGAGAGTGGCAAAGGAAGAATTTATTTCATTCATTTGGCACGGTTTGCTTTCACATTGTGTTTTTGGCAAGCGTACTGTAATTTGTAAACAAGGCCACACCGGTGATGATCAATGCTTCCAATGGACAGAAATGAAGTGAGACAAAGCACTAAAACCTCCAGATGTCTGGAAATTACAATGCATTAGATGCTCACGATCAGAGCTATACGTTCTCTCCTGTTTGATAAATGCACCTTTGTGATTGCTAATTACACTCCTCAGTGTTTTGGAAGAAATGTGAAGCTATATTTGCACTTTATTTATGTGGTAAAAAAATTAAACATACTGACCAGTGGCAGGTTCAGAAATGATCGGCCTTTTGGAAAATCTCCCAAACCTTTTGTCTGATCTGCTCCTGATGCAGAGTCTCATACCTGAGCTGCTGAAGCTTGGAGCTCCTTCAGCCTGGTCATGTTGTCCTGGTTTCCTCTCTCACTAGTCTCTTTCTTCCACAGTCACTCAGTCTGAGGACGACCTGAGACGAGGCAAACGGCTGTTTACTGTGTTCAATATAAACAGTTTATCTGTTTATGCTTTCTAAATAGAAATGTTAAGGTAAAGATAACTGGATGATTTGAACTCTGAACTTTCACAAAGTGTAATTGAAAACAAAAACCACCACCCAGCCTTGAGAAACCGATTGCATAGACTTAGTCACAACTTTAAGTTCCTGTTGAACTAGATGTGAACTATCAGGTCATTTCTACCCATATAATTTCCTCATTTTGTGGATGTAACAAGACTAAAAGCTCTATAAATATCCAGTGATTCTGCAGTAAGGACTGAAGGTGCTGGCTGGATAAGAAGACGGATCATTCTGCATCAGGTTTGCTGATCAAATTTCTTATTGTCTTAGTGCCAATGTGAGTTTTTCTTAACATGTATGCTTTATTTTAACTTTTCTTCAGCTTGCAAATTTGCATCTTATCATCTGCACCATGAAGTTGTTGACTGTGTTCCTCCTGGTTTCCTCTGTGGTCGTTCAGGCCAGTGAGTATTAAATAAATTAACAAAGTACACACTGAGTCATATCTTGTCAATGTGGGCATTATGTTTTAGAATAAATGTATTGTTGCATCATTTTGATGTTATAATTTGTCACAAAATAAAGTTATTATCAAACTCATGCCACATAAGCCATTTAACCTGCGTTTGTTTTTCATCAGCACATTTTGGCTCGATCCAGACATCCATCACCTGTCCTTCTGGCTGGACTCCGATCAACAGTCGCTGCTTTCTCTATGTTCCCAATGACATGACTTGGGCGAATGCAGAGGTGATTTCCAACAACATTGTGCTCTTATTTCCTGCAGCTCTGCTTTATTTCACAGTGAGAAATAAAACAGACTTCATTTAGTTGTTGTGTGTTTATCTGTAGAAAAACTGTCTGTCCAAGGGGGCAAACCTTGCATCAGTTCACAACGCGGACGAGTACCATCAGGTTCAGAATCTGATAGCTGCAGCAGGTCACAGGTCCAAACTAGCATGGATTGGAGGCACTGATGGACAGCAGGTAGTTTTACCAGTACAATTTACTTCTGAAGTATTTTATAAAACATTGAATGAAATGTGTCATCTGCTGAACTTTGTCTTGCAGGAGAAGATTTGGTTTTGGAGCGATGGAAGCCCGATGATCTACACAAACTGGTGTTACCGACAGCCTGATAATGGATTAGGCACACAGCACTGCCTACAGATGAACTATACAAGTAAAGAAATATCACACAAGTCTGTTTCATAATCATAATAATTTTGGTAGTTGTATCCAACTTAAAACAAGACAAGTTTGGTCAGATTTACCTTATTCTGTGTATACAAATATCTAGTTCAACTGTACAATTCATCGGCCACCTCAGGATTTTCTTTATGTGACGTTTGACTGATATTTGATATTTGTTGTGTTGCTCCTAGATGAAAAGTGCTGGGATGACTGCTGGTGTCATTACCGTCGACCTTCTGTCTGCTCCAAGAAGGCCTGAAAAAAAGGTTCCCAAAGAGGCCTGATGTGTAAAACAGAACCAGTGGAGGATGAATGCTAGGAGTTTCTGTTTACCTGCCATTTTGCACCTTCATAGAAAACCCAAAAGATATTTCTGCTTCTTCACTTCATATCATTTCTGTCTTTAATGCAACCTAAAGAATGAAGCGACAAGCAAACAGCAGCTGGATTGTCTCTCTGTAATAAGATCAGACTGAATGAGTTATAATAAAAGATCATCTAAGCAAAACTTTCTTCTATTCTTTGGTCTAGCAAAAAATAAAACTTTGAGCAATCAAGACAAGACAATGTGTGGTTTATTCTGTCTTTGTGTTGTTCTGTTTTCCCAAATTATTTTTAACACTATTGTATGCTAGTTATTACAATATAAATATCACATTATAACAAGTTTTAGTCAAACCTGAGGTTCTTTCCTCATAAAAGCAAAGAAAAGTTACTTTCTATGATGTGGTGATGTATTTTCGTCTTTACTTTGTGCTGGGACTGCTCTCATCAAAGGTTTGAAGTTATTTCCTCAGGATTTCATATTAATGGAGTTATAAATGTACACTCTAAGAAATAATCCTGTAAATTTACAGTCAAATACTGGCAGCTATAGACGCCAGAAGTTTAATGTAAATGCACAGTAGCTGTACCGTAATTAATCCTGACAGTAGATTACAGTCAATGCAAGTACGGTATAGATACTGTGAAAGAACGGTAAACTTCTGGCGTCTATAGCCGCCAGTAGTTTACCGTTTTTTCGAAAGAACGGTAAAATACTGGCGTCTGCCCCAGCAGAACTAAAATACTACGATGGTCGACAGGTGCAAATGCGCAGCAAACACGAGAAAAACAAATATAACTAAGGCGCAAACAAAAAAAGATGCAAAAATATACATAAAAACAAGTGTTCCAGACCACTAGAGCTTTGTGTCTGAGTTCAGGGTCTGCATTTTTTCAAGCTTATTCTTTCGTGGGCTTGAGAAACGATCCGGTCTACGGAAGAGGGGTCCTGCGAAGGAAGAGAGCATTACAGAGAGAAGTTGTAGCCTTCAGCTAGCTGCCTAGCCTCCACCTCGGCATTATGTTGCTTAGCAGCCGTGACACAACATGATTTAAATGTTTGTAGGCGAGAATGTAGATGTATAAATCTCACATTTCTGCTCGGTTCATCAGTGCATCACCTAATTGCAATACTGCTCTGATGTTTTCGGAGATGTCTGCTCCCGCTGCATTAACACCCAGCTCCCCTCGCCTGCTGCCAGCTGGTCCAGCTGGCAGCAGGAGAACACCTGACTCATTTGGGCTTTCCCAAATGACAGTTAAACACAGATATTAAGTCAGGTAACATCTAGTTGTAATATTTTGGTTCACTAAAATATTTCATTTATTCCTGAGCAAATCGGTTTGACTGATTAAAGTTAAGCCTAAAAACATAATAGTTTGATTAAACTGTATTGTCTTACTGTACCTGAGATTTGGAGAGTGTTTGAAAAGGGATTCTTTGCTTACATTCCTTGTGTAAATGTACTATACGTGTTGGAACACTAAGAATCCGACTAAGAGTTTTTTAAATATGCAACAGGCTTTTTTTTTTTTTTTTTTACGAAAAGTTAAGAGTAATAGAGAAATAAGGAGAAAATACTTCGAGTCAGTTTTTTTTTCCTTCGCCACTATGTGATTCATGTTGTCACGGTTGCTAAGCAACAGAACGCCACAGTAGAGGCTAAGCAGCTAGCTGATAGCTACAGCTTCTCTCTTCCGGTCTTCGAGAACCCAAGGATGCAAAACCTGACTTCGGACACAGCTGTTCTTTGTTCGACTCCCCCTAGTGGTCTGGATCACTTCTGTTTTTGTTTGCATTTCTTTTTTGTTGCATGTGTTTTTTGCGTCTTTGCTGGGTGTTTGTACCTGTTGGCCACCATAGAATACAGTGGTGAAAGTAAATATAACTTCAAATAGTAGCCTTCCAGTATGTTTACAGTAAATTTAGTTTTACTACTGCATTCACTTTATTAGTAAGCTACTGCAAAGAAAACTGTAATGCTACTTTTTAAAGTACAGTCTTAGTTTTACGATAGGACATTAATACCTGACCCAGTGTAGGCTTCTTAGAAGTGCTACAATTGGTGAGGTTCTAAAATGCATAATCTGTATAATCAGAACTTCACATAACACAAAAGAGGATGTGATAAGCAACCTTCAGAACATAATTTTTATTTAAAGGCACCACTATGCCTCAAACCACATATATTTCCAGTATATTCAAACATTCAAAACGAATAACACAAAACCATTCCTCAGAGAACTGGTAAAAAAAAAAAAGGCCTTCAAAGTCCATATATAGTTTCACCAACACTGGAATAAAAAGTCCTGCAACTTTTCGATGCATCTCCAACAGACCAGGATCAGCTCCGAACGGACCTGCTAACCAGCCATTCATTTGATTCAGGTGTGTTAATTGGCGCAGGGAAGCATCTGAAAGTTGCAGGATAGCAGCTCTCAAGGACTGGACTTGAGCTCCCCTGTACTGAACAGTCGTACCGCGATATCCAAACAATTAAACTTACGTTAAGCATAAGTTGATACTCTTGCGCAAACAGAAAGTTAATGCATTCATAAAAAATAATCAAAACAAAAACATGATGGTCTTAACATGTAACTTACCTTTTTTTTCTTTAATTGATCTTTATTGAGATACAGAATACATAACAGTATAAAAGCAGCATATATTGTAGTATAATGTCCGCCAGGGAGTTACAAACATTGAGACAATACATCACCATCACATTACATAAATACATTAAAGAGAGAACATTAAAAATAGGACATAGAGACCAAAGTTTTAATAGCTTTGGGGAACTACCTTGTTATGATAAGATCCAGACAAGACGCCATACTACTGTCTCCAGGGCAAACACGTGACGTCACAGAGACGTTGCGATTGTGGGAGCAAGTCTTTATCAAACACCATCTCTTTAGGGAAACTGACAAACCCATCTTTGAATTTGACTAAACAAGTGTTTAATTAATATTATATTGTTAACATACAACACCAACACTGGTAATTAGGCCCGAGCAGCGAAGCGCTGCGAAGGCCTATTGTAATCTAACACTTTTAATTGTGCTCTGTAGATTTCGATTCATTTCCTAAAAGATTTATTATGGAAAGTATTTTTTTCTTTCCGTTTAATATTGTCTTTAAATGCCGGTTCTCTAAGATGCAAATACAAGTAAAATGTCTTGCCTAGGAAAAAAACTGTATTGAACAATTATTTTGTGGTAGTTTACTGCTAGTCGTCAGTCTTGATTGTGACAATAGAAGAAGACATCAAATTGACAATATCCTACCGTATTTTGGAATAACAGTATGTTACTGCTGGAATTCCGCCGTAAATTTACAGCCATTTCTAGGAGTGTAGAGAATTTATCTCACTGAAACTAATGAAAATTTAAAAATGGGGAAGGTTTCCTAGTTTGCTACTTTCTGTGCTGCAGTATCAACATTTAAAGTGCAGTTGTTACATGTTTCTTCTAAAATACATCTGAGTTTGTTGAGTCATTGAGTGGAATGCTTTAATTTAATTTTACACTGATCCGTGTAAGATGATATTTCCAGCTTTCGTCAACTGATCTGCTTCGGCTCCAACATTCAGGCTCAAGTTCAACACTTCTGCTTACTTTAGTTATCCCTCTGTCCCATTTGCTTGTAATAGTTTGTTCTGTGGCATCTGATGTCAGGCAGAGTTGAGAAGCAGGTGTTGATATTTTAATTGAAGAACTGTTCAGATGTGTTGTTTTCAAATGCAACAAAGGATAACAGAGGTTCATCTGATACCTTTAAGAGGCAATTAAATCAAACCATTACTAATGTGTAAAAAATAGAATACCAAAAGGTGCAACTCTGCCACCTGCTGACATCACATAGTAACTGCAGCGAAAAAATATATTTCAAGACTGAATTTTTTGTCATTTTAATGATTATGACAGAAAAAACCCCATAAAAAATTGGCAAATTAGGCAAACCATTGCAGGCTGTGGTTGGTTGGACCTGAGTACATTAACAGTAAAAATCAGACAGCAGTTCGTTTCATTACTTTGGCTGAATCATAATAAACTGCCTCGTTATGAATTGTAAATCAAAACTAGCTAAACTGGCTGCATTGCTTTTATAGACTTCAGTTTTTTGTTGCTGTTTTTGAAGGTAGCAAATATTTCAATCACATTTAGCTGTTTAACTCTTACTTTAATGAGATGAGTTTGAAACGGGAGGGGCTGAGCGTTACCACTAGCCAACAGCTGGTGTGGTGGAGAGAAGAGCAGATAGAAAATCAGAAATGTTTGCCTTTAAAACCATAATATTTTCCATAAAAAACCATGGTGCTTTGAACGTTTACCTTAAGTTAAAACACTTCAACTGCAGCCATCCTGGACATGGAAAAACCAGAAAATGCATTGTGGGACACCTTGCTGGTCAATCCTGTCACTTTACTTCAAATGACTTAAGTTTGTTTTGTTTTTAAGGATTTTTTTTGTCTTTGTTTTTCAGTGGTTTGACAGGAAAGTGAGATATGAGAGCGAAGAGAAAACTTGTGGCAAAGATCAACGGGTCGAGAGTCGAACCCGTCAGAGCTGGGTCGAGGACCAGGGCCGATCTGTACAGGCTCTATACACTGTACCACCGAACTCAGTCAATTTTTAAAACCTTTGTATCTAAAGAGGCCCTCAACTTATCGAACTCAAGTGCTTAACTACATAAAAAATACATTATTATCTCCTTTGATTGAAGTCAACATTGTAATGTAGCATTCACTGGACTTAGTTTTAGTGTTACCAAACCTTGACCAAAGTCTGAGGTCAGTCCTCTGACTGGCAGAATGAGCAAACACTTCGCCAAGAGCTGCTGGGTTTATCTGAAAAGTTACAACTCTCTAAAAATAAATCCTTATCATTTTGACCATTATCATATGATGGGGTTTGCACGTTTAGGCTTTTATTTTATTTATTTCCCCATCCTCATCTGAGGAAGTTAAACCGATTAAGGGGTCCAGGATTAGTTGAATATGTTGGGCTAAATATGTTGTAGTTTTCCTATTAACTAAAAAAAATTATGTTTGTGATACACCAAATTCATAATTACTTTGAAAATGTATATCTTCTGTTATACTTTTCCCCATGCAGGTCTATCTTTTTCAGCAGAAAAAGATAGTCATGGATGGATAGTCATCAGTCATGGACTGATGACGCATAGTGGTCCATTCTGTACTGTAATCTGTAGAGTAAACACAGGAAGGCTAACTTTATCACTTTCCGTTTGCGTTTGACTGGTGTAATTTTAGACAATGCCACACTGTGACACTATTGGCTGTAATTTAATAAAAAAAGAAAAGAAAGAAAAGAAAAAAAAATCAGGTGAATCTGGATAATTTCCCAAATGAAAGAAGAGCACAGAGCCAGACTGGAAAACAACTGCTGAAGGACTTAATCTGTGCCCTCAACATTTCTCCATAGAACCAGCAAAACTAAGGAAGGCTCTAAGAGGTGATCGTTACCTTAAAGAGCTAAAAATAAATGCCGTGCAGCTGCTGAGACAGGTAGAGCGAAAACCTCTATGAAATGCTAACAGAGCTATGCTGCCTTCTGACGCAGGAGAGAGCAAGGGGGAATCCACGGTTTCAAAAAAGTTACATACAGTAGCTTTAAACATATGATGCAGTGATAACAAAACCTTCATACGGACATATGGCTTTAATAACTTTAAATCACTGTATTTAGCTTTTCTTAGGTCGGCTCTAGGCATTTATCTAATTTATCTATTTCCAGACTCCAGTTTTGAAAATGGAATAAAGTCTATAAATATATATAAATGCTTAAATAAAGCATGTCTTGTCCATGTTCCCCACTGACAACTTGTAACAATTTTTCCAATTATTTTCCACAAATCACTTTGATCACTGCTCATTAAATAACAAGCAATCAGCAAATCAGTAGCCAGACCCCAGAGCATGGCAGAGCCAACAACTTTGTCCTCCAGGTAAGAGGCGTTTACTTTGGGACAAATTGGGACAAACCCTCTGGATTGATTGACAAGTGTCCTCATGTCAANATCATATGATGGGGTTTGCACGTTTAGGCTTTTACTTTATTACTTTTTGTTGTTTTAATCTGATTTTTGAATTGATATAATGTGTTAAAGCATTTTTGTCTGAAAACATTAGATAATGTTTTTATCTAAATGTTTTTATCTGAAACTGCTTGTCCTGGAGCAGGAAGAGGAACAGCTTGTCCTGCTCTCTCTCTCCCATCCTCACCTGAGGATGTTAAACTGATAAAGGATTCCAGGATTAGTTGAACATGTTGGCTTACAAATGTTGCAATTTTCCTATTAACTAAAAAAATTGCTGTTTGTGATACATCAAAACTTATAATTACTTTTAATATGTACAGCATATGCATATGATGCAATGATGACAAGACCTTCATACGGACATGTTGCTTTAATACTGTCAATCACTGTATTTAGCTTTTCTTAGGTTCGCTGTAGGTATTTATCCAGACTACTGTCTTGAAAATGGAATAAAGTCTATAAATATATAGAACATGCTTAAATAAAGCATGTCTTGTGCATGTTCCCCACTGACAACTTGTAACCATTTTTCCAATTATTTTCCATAAATCACTTTGATCACTGCTCATTTAATAACAAGCAATCAGCAAATCAGTAGCCAGACCCCAGAGCAAGGCAGAGCCAACAACTTTGTCCTCCAGGTAAGAGGTGTTTACTTTGGGACAAACCCACTGAATTGATTGACAAGTGTCCTCATGTCAACTTAACATTCAAAATGTGCAACAGAGGTGACAAAGCACCCAAATGGACCCCACACCTCAAAAATGAATCTGGTACTGCTGGTCATCACACTTTTAGTGAGTAATTTATGGTTAAAACAACACTGAAGTATCAACACTGTACTCTAACCCTGAAATCTTAACTCTGGAGACTTTGGTTAGCGTCCTGAGATGGCTGCTCATCAGTTTGTTTGGAACAGTGTGCTCTATCCAATTTCATCATTGAAATTGGATAGAAATTGCTACTTGTGAAAGTAGCAAAATTAAAAGATCTACAAATAGCCAGTGGTTCTGCGGTAAGGACTAAAGGTGCTGGCTGGCTAAGAAGGCAGATCATTCTCCATCAGGTTTGCTGATGAAATGTCTTTTTTGAACCATTGTTTGAATTTTCTTAACATGTATGCTTTGTTTTGTCTTTTCTTCAGCTTGCAAATCTGCATCGTGTCGTCATCTGCACCATGAAGTTGTTGGCTGTGTTCTTCCTCCTTTTCTCCATAATGGAGAAATGTTCACTGGCACATGGTGACGGTGAGTACTCATTAAATATAAATAAATCATAATGTGACAAACATACCAACTCCTGTTTAAAAGATCTAAAGCCCCAGATGATGGCTCTCCTGGTGACGGTCAGTGGATGTTTTTATTTCCTCTACATTAGTGCCCAAAACGTAAACTCTAAAATGTATCTTCTTGTCTAATATTTTATTGAAACATGATGTATTCTCCATATTATTTAGTAGGCTTATCTTAAAATGTCTCCACTGCACTCCACTTTCGGAGTACACACTGACTTATTTCTCATCAATGTGAGAGATATGTTTTCAAATAAATTTAACGTTACATCATTTTGATGTTGCCAACTGTCACAAATAAGAGGCTTGCTATTAGGGCTGTAGTGATACAATAATCTCACGATACAATACCCGATACTTACTCTGCTCACAAAACGATATATATTGCGATATTCATCAAACAATACAATTCAATACACTTTTGCAATTTTCTGAAAGATTTTAGAAGGACAGAGTGATTTTGGTGACTGTTATAGAGTTGGACTGAATTAGTGTAACTGAAAACTGATTAAAAACACCAACTGCACAATACTTGGCTCTGGTTGGACATGAACACACACGTAAAGTCGACAGCTGCACAAAATGAATCATAGAAGTGGTGAGAAAACATGTTTCTTTTAATTGAAATAGTACAAACTGTAAATAAAGTGCACCAAGTACCATGCTCTGAATAGTCTGATACCTTTTTAACCTTGACACTTAACATCTGAAGGAATCACTCTAAGCCTGATGACCTAATCACTCTCCCGGCGAAGCAAGCAGTGAGTGAACAAGGTGACAGTTGGATGTTACGATACTTGCGGATGAATATTGATTTTTTTTCTAGGAAAGAAAATATATCTCAAAATCGACATTATTACACAGCCCTACTTGCTATAAGGCCTTATTGCATTTGTTTGTCAGAACAAGTTAATTTGCTAAGGAGATCTGTTGAGTGTCCCACTGACTGGACTGCAATCAACGATCGCTGTTTCCGCTACATTGCCGATGTCAAGACTTGGGCTGCAGCTGAGGTGATTTCCAAAAACAATGTTCTCTTAATTTTTTTTTTTTTTTTTGCTGTCTTTTAATGTACAGTTCTTAATTAAAGTCCAGCTACTTCTTCAGCACATCATTATGTGTTTATCTGTAGAAACACTGTCTGTACTTGGGGGCAAACCTTGCATCAGTTCACAGCCAGGAGGATAACCATCATCTTCAAACTCTGATATTTACGGCAACTCGAAAGTCCAACAAAGCATGGATTGGAGGCTCTGATGGACAGGAGGTATAGCAACCAGTACACTTTGGTTGTTAAGTATTTTGTCAAACACTGAATGAAACGTGTCGTCTGCTGTATATTGTCTTCCAGACAAACATTTGGTTGTGGAGCGATGGAAGCCCTATGACCTACACAAACTGGTGTCCAGGACAGCCTAATAATGCATTTCGCCTTCAGCACTGCATTCAGATGAACTATTCAAGTAAAAGAGAATTTCACACAATCTGTTTTTTCCGTTGCTAGAAGGACTCATGGGTGAAAAACTTATGTATTGTGCATGTTAACTTTTTAGTTGACCTATATTTACACCATTGACAAGAGGTGATAGTTTTATTTCCAAAATATTTTATGACACAGTGTAGGCCGCTTAGTGGTTTTTATGATGTGATGTTTGATTTGTTTTATTGCTCCTAGAAAAAAAGTGCTGGGATGACGTGAAGTGTTCTACTTTGCTGCCTTCCATCTGCGTCAAGAAAAACTCGCCACCCAAAGGGGCTGAGGCTTAAAACAGATCCAGTGGAGGATGACTGCTCAGTGCTTCTTTTTTCCTGCCAAATAAAAAACTAAATAAAAATTGTGAAATGAGAAACTCTTAGTTTCACCTCCTTGTAGCTTGTAGCAGAGGTGGGGACTCGAGTCACATGACTTGGACTCGAGTCAAACTCGAGTCATTAAAATCAAGACTTGAGACTTGACTTGAAAAAATTCTCAAAGACTTGGACTTGACTTTGACTTTCACAACAGTGGTTTCTGGATGGTAATGAAGCACATTATTTTGTGTCTTGGTTCATGATTCTGGCAAGCTTGATTCACGTAACGTGTTTTTATCAATACTGAGATGTGAAATTAGCTGTAGATTTAACCCCACTTGGACTGAAAAAAAAAAAAAGACTCCAAATGACTTGAAATTCCAAGCTCCCATCTTGAAACTTGACTCAACTTTTGCCTGACTTGAGACTTGACTTGACCATCTTTACTTGAGCTTAAGCTGTGTGAATCTCAAGAATCAATAAACTTCGATAGCAATTTGACCATTCAAAGCACTTTACACTACAGCCATTTTTTGTCTCTCCTTTTTCCCCATTATTTTTAAATCCTGTTTTGAGACTTGCAAAACAGTGACTTGGTCCCAACCTCTGGCTTGTAGTCATGCTGTTTAAATCAAATGTTGCAGCAACTTTTATTTCCATTAATAAGTTGCTAAGTCAGGAGTTTTCTCTGTGAAACATGCTGAGCACAAATTAGCTAAAATACAAAGTTGTGGGGTTGAAATAAGGAAATGACCCAGTTAGAAATCATTTTGACTTTGGGAGGCGTTTCATCTGCATGTGTTCAGATCGTGGCCCACGCTGGAGGGAACATCATCCAACCTCACAGTTTGAAAATCCTCCAAACCCAGGCATGACATTCCAGCTAAGGAATGGCCCAAAGAAGGCGTCAAGCCAGAGTTACTGCCACCAAGTGACATAATGGCCACTAAACAGAGAGCGTAACTTTTCAGTGAGAGCAGTAAAATGAGGAGCTAGCTGTGGCTCTGCAGCACAACCAAAAGATCTTCCAGTAAGTAAATACTGGAGAAAAAGACATGTAACACATTTTACTTACTTTCACAATAGGAAGAAATTGTAAGAGCGGAAATATTATTTAAGGGAGTTGTTTTTCTGAAAGGACTTGGCTTCGCACTAGGTCAACCTGACCGACTCCTTCCTTCCATTTGCGTGCAAAACGCAAATAGAGCCAGAATTTACTGGAAAGGATGTCTGTTGTACGAGATAAAATCAACAATTTGAGATAAATTGTCCTATTCAGCAATTCTGAAATGGAGCAGATGTTGAGTTCGTGAGGTCCAAAATATTTTAAAGGCCGTCCAATACACACTCAGTATGAAGCGTGCCAGAATCTTTCTGCAAAACAACAGTAGCACGCCATTGGTTGAAATTTTCCAACACACAGTGATGAAGATGAGAAGGTATAAAAGAGGTCGATGTTAAGAGATTTTTTGTGACAAGACAATGACAATGAAGATTTTTGTACTAAACTGATGAAACTGTAATGAGGTATCCGTGGTAGTGAAATAAATCTCCGGCTTGTCTATGGCCTAGCAGCAAGAGCTACGTCTCTGTGCGTTATTTCTTTTACTTAGGTATTTAAGAGTATAGCCACCCTTCAATTCTTCAATAAAATCAGACCGCAGTCGCTGGTCAAAAATAAATATACTACATATGTAAAATTTTAGTATACTTGAGCAAACTAAGTCAGATTATTCATGAGTATACTTCATGTTCTCTTAGAATTAGTTAACTTAAAATCTGACATTTTGGAACAACTAATTTTGTGCTTAATGTACTTTAATAGTATTTAAATGTTATTAAAGCAAAATTTAAAGTTAGCATATTT